>NW_020798129.1:0-108095 GCF_002237265.1 Aspergillus thermomutatus | reverse complement strand
ACCCAGCACCACCGGCCGCGCCCCCGCCCCCTGCCGCTCACACCCCAACGCATGCAACACCGCATACAACATCCCCTCAAACACACCCACCCGCAACGTCCACTCCTGCACCGCACTGGCCCCGCCCGAGCGGAACCGCTGCCGCTCGATAAGCACATGGCTGGGCCGGTACCGGTGCAGCAAGCCCGTGACGAGCGCGTAGGCAGTGCGCGCATACCCCGCCGGCGAAAAGGTATGTTTTGCTTTCCCCTTTGCTGTCCCTTTCTGCTTCGACGGACTTCCCTCGTTGGTCTTCCCCGGAGAGGAAGAACAGGCTACCCCGTCAGCGCCGGGGTCAAGTAGGGCTTCGGAAACGGCGAGCCGGCGCCACGCGTTCAGCTTCACGCTTGGGGTTACTCCGGTACCGCCGGGGACAAGCAGATGCGCGTATGCGAGGTTCTGAATCCCCATGTCGATGCTCAGGATACTCATGCCCATGCTGTTCTCGGGTTCTCGGGGAAACCCTGCCCCTGCCCCTGCCCCTGACTCTGGGCCTGAGCCTGGGCTTCGGCTCGGCAGTTCATCCTTCAACCGGGCGATGAGACATGCCTTTGTCCCTGAGGACTGGATGCCCGTTGCTTGGGCGATGCGCTGGAGCTGGGATGCTTTGAGGGTGTTGAGCCAGCTGTATGAGCTGAGGAGGGATGATGACATGCGCATTTCGCCTCTTTACTTTTTCAGATCACAGGGTGTTGGGGTAGCATTATTTATTGCATTTGCACTGAGTGCCTTGCTGTGAATCTAAGGGTACGACAGTACGGAGTACTCCCCGAGATATTTATGCAGGCACAAGTTGGATACTTTCGCTTACATAATTCGTATATTATGTATGCTAGGTGGTCTGCGTCTAAAGCTACACTTTTGATACATGTGTCTGATCACATCGAAGAGTATATTGTTGAATCAATATTATTATTATAACTCATGCTAATCGAACCAATGACATATACCACGGTTGGTATATCAAAACGAAGGTAACTACCTCTATCAAAGTATGCCCCAGACCAGAAGAAGGCAAGGCTTTTGATTGAATGCCCTTCCCATGTGGACGCCATGACCCGACATGTACCGATGCAAGACGCTGAATTGCAAGCCATAAGAAAAGAGAAGAAACAAAGGACAAATCAAGACCCGGAACTCCGCTCTGTGCCACCCGAGCGATGAAGCAAGCAAGATGACAGTGAAACGCCCAAGCGAACCACCGAATTCGGAAAAGACAAGGTATGCAGTAATGCTCGTGTGACGCAAATATGATTTTCACTAGGTTCCAAATGCCGCAGTACAGCCATTACTGCTCGGCGGCTGGCAGACTGCTCGCCACGTCACTCGGTGACAGGCTCTGGCGCACGTAGAGAATGGGCGCCCAGACCCTCCAATGCAAAACGCCAATATGCGCTAGTCGCATTGATATCCGCTCAATGTCATAGTGCTGCTGTAATGGCGAATGCGGGTAGCTTCGTTGGGACTCGCAGATGGCCAGAGGCGACATGTTGAGGTACTTTTTGGCAAAGGCAAATGTGGAGACCAGCAATTTCTGTCGCAGCGCGTTCTGAAAGTACTGGAACAGCTCGGACGACTCGTTGGACAGATGCCACTCCAACGTCGCTTCGATTGGCGCGATCACGGCATCTGAGACCATAGAGTCACCACAGCATGCTGCGCACGCAAACCGTGCAATCTCCAAGGCGATACCGCGCACATTCTTCAACCATCGGGGCGACCCCCGTGGGCAGTCCTCATTCTCTTCCATCAATGACCCGATTCGCGAGCGAAAGCTGGCGTATGTTTGAGCCGGCGCGGACAAGTACCGTTTCTGCGTATGGACGTATGATTCGAAGATGAACCAGCAGACATCCAGGGTGATGAGATTCTGCAGACAAGACCGGAGCTGCCATAAGCGGTCCGAGTCGAAGACGAATGTTTCTGGGAAACCCTCGGGGCCGTGGAATTGTAGTAGGATATCGGTTAGTCCGTGGAATAATAACGAGATCGGAAGGAAGCTGTCGTTTTGTGCACTTTTGTCCATGTTGCATAGCTCCTGCTCCCGCACGTCCAGATACCATAGCCGCGAAGCCTCTACGCGAAAATTGTCTCTGGCTATCTTACTCCGAAAGTACTCCTGCAGGAAGGGAACAGTGTCTTCAATTAGGAGAACCCGAAAGGCGCGGATCTGGTGGTTTGCCACATCCTAAAGGGGAAAAAAAAAGGTCAGCACGTAGGGTTTTTCTGTGTAGAGCTCAAGCGTACCAGTTTCATAGCCTCCAAAATGGCGAAGAGGGTCTGCAGCCCGCGGACAATCTCCATCGAATCCTGTGATTCCGAGCCAGAACTGATCTGTTCAACCATGCGGTCTGCCCATTCATCTCGCATCGGAGCGCAATGTGTCTTGAGGAGCCTTGCCAGCCAGTTGGCGATCCCAACCATGTCAAGAACTCCCTTCCGGACCTGCTGCATCAGCAGAGTCACCTCCAGGTTTTGCGTGACGCCGGGGTGATCGCGCTCCGGAACCAGGGTTTTGAGGACGTCCTGTAGGGTTTCGAACATGGCGGGCAGTCGGGGCTCGAACGTCTGCGGTAGGTCCTCCTGCTGGTCTTTGTCTGTTGCGTCCTCCTTCTGGTTTGCGCAAAAAGCATAGATTGCGATTTCGGCAGCCATCGCTTCCCAGTAATCGCCCGCTTCTTTCCTTTTCCTTCTCCCTTTCTCCCCGTCCAGATCCGGTTTGAAATGCAGGTCGCGATCGAAATTGGCGTCCATTCGAAGGTTGATATTGCTCATGATGCAGGGCAAGTCGAGCTCGCTCAGCGTTCTCTTGGTGACTGGAGGGTATCGCTTGGCTCCCTGAAGTAGTCTGTGCTGTTTCGCGCTCAATCCTAATGCTTTAGGGATCTTCATCGCTTCAGACGAAGGAGGTGGAGGGGTTCGCGGCGTCGCCTATCTCGTCGCATCTGAATTAGGTTGGCGAGAACTATAGAGATTAGAAGATTCACTCACCGAGCATGGTTGATCTGTGCCTGCGGTATCTTCCCCGCTGTTTTTGTGTTTGCTTCCATCGCGATGATCTAGAGAATCGTTCTTGAGGGAGTTGATCGAATGACTGCTTCCGTTGTATGCTTCTAGTGGACACTCCGTTCCTTCTTCCTGCTTTCCCGGCGCATTGCGCCTCGCCTCCTTTGTTTTCTGAAGATCCATCTCCATCCGATCGACGGTCCTGAGGCGCTGGTGTGGATAGTGAACAATGATCTGGAGAGCGGTATAGATCTGTCCGGGCTTCTAGAATTTAATCGTCCGAAGCACGACCACAGGAGTTATGAGCAATCCAGTCCCTCGGATGTAAGCAAGACACCGTAGCCCTGGGCACGTTGCTAGGTCGATCGACTCGATCTGCTATCCCTTCCATCAGCCCTTTCGCCAGTCCTTGCCTGGGGAAGATGGGGTCAAGGCGGAGGAAGGGGTGAGGGGGGTGAACATACTTGCCTGGTGCTTGTCAACGGATGTCGATCGCAGCCGTTGATCGCAAAAAAAGGGGACAACAGGTTTCAGATTAGATCCCTGAATTGATGTTTGGATCGTATATTTCCCTAGATTAGATCTTGCGCAAGTAATCTTCTCCCCGGGGGCGTTGCTAGGTTTGGCTTCAACTCAGAACATCTCTGCTGTAGATGTAGCTAAGCAGGAGTGAGAGGTGGAAGGTAAAGACAATACAAAGTAGGAAGAGGTTATGAAGATACTGAGGAAGGATACGTAGAGAATATGCAACCACAGTTGAAGAGTCAAAGGGCCTGAAATAAGAGCAAACAAAATGGAAGCAAGCGATCAGCTGCAGCGTAGCCCAGAGACGAAGCGGTCCAAAACTCCAAAGAGACCAAAAAGAGAGGCAAAGATTAGATTTGGCAAAGTGACCAGGATGAATTATCTTGATATAGCCAATGGCAAGAGAAGCAGATGTTTTCAGCAAGACAGTGCTGGCATCCGAGTACCCTGAAAATGGTCACGCATGCACTTGGAGACTGGGTATGGAGACGTGAGGGAGACCATTGAGCGCACGATCACAGCACCGGAGCCAGAGAGCAGAAAGAATCGTGGAATCTGGGACAGAAGGAATGGAAAGCTACAAGATCGAATCGGGAACAGCAGCAAAAGCAGCTTGTAATCGCAAAAGGTAAGGCAGGAAAGTGAGGCTGCTCAAGAGTCAAGAGTCAGGACGCATTCAGCTACTGCATGGAGTGGGACGGAAAAGCCGACGACAATGGATAGAAGGGGAAAAAAGATTCAGAATTCATGATTAGTTCGGACTTGGAAGAAGAACAACCATGATGGAGCTGGTTTCCAAGTGACAGTTGAGCCCCTGAATGAAGCCCAGAACGGACGTTGTCAGAACAATAGCAGTCGCTACATATAGAGTCGATATCTATCTACCATACGGATACCGAGTACAGGGGACTGTATCTATCTAGACTCAAGACTAAGGAGTCTCTCAATTAATGCTGTAGTCTATGGAGGGATTATCCACTAGTTCGTTAATCCCCTTCCTTGAACGACGCCAGATTCGGAGACAGTTTGTGGGTCAGGAGAATCAAAGGGTATTACTTCTCTACTTCGTACTCCGTACAATCATCTTTTTTTCGAGCAATGGCGATATCAGCTGGTGGATGATCCCGCATTCATTTCTGGCGACATCCAGCATTCCAGAGGATGGCGAACACCAACACCATCGTTTCTTTCTTGTACCAAGAGGGATGATCCCAGACAAGGCCTGTGCAAGTCTACAGTAAGCACAAAAGTCCGTCAGAAACGAATGCTGTTACCCGGCAAATGCAAGCCAAAGTGACAGGTCCAAAAGAAGCACGGAGATGTAGATAACATTTATTAGTTGGAAAGTATCGATAGGGAGGTCTGGAGTATTTGAGTGTACTTATCTGCCAGTTGCCACTGATCTTCCTCTGTCCAAAACCACTTGGGACCAATTATGGTCGCAAAGCAACAAACCACGAGCAAGCAATTGCAATGAATTAGCAGAGAGTAGACTGATAGATGGATAGCTACAATCAAAACTCTACTGCAGGTGGTAGCCTGGAAGAGATGTGCAGACTGATGCGGCTTGCCGTCTGCTAATTAGTGGGATAGTATAGATTCCATTACGGAGTACAGTACTCTCACCCCGCTGACCTGACCGGCTGGATGATGGGATGATGCATTTTGCTTTTGCTTTTGCTTTTCCCGTTTTGGGGAGGCAAAGGAGGCAAGGAGACTCAAAGTAGGGGGAAATTGATGCGGAGAGACTTCAGACTTGGCGATGGGCCTCCTAAACAAGCGCGATCGCAAACATTCCACATCGCCCAGTGCGTCTCCTCAAGTTGATATTTTTCATCGCCGGATCCAGCTTCATCCCAGGGACCACTTTCTGCTACGGAGTAGATATGTGTAGTCAATTCTACATCTCTATCTGCTTATCCTGAAGTAACTCCACCCAACGTTAGTTGAGTATTAATAGCCCACGACCGAAACGTCTGAGACCCGTCATCTTGCTGATGTCAGTCAAATGAGTCTCTCCTGGGCTCCGTTCACGGCTTCAACACACTGAGAGCCAGTCCATCTTTATCCAGGCCCTGCCACTGCATAGGTAGATGTGATGGCACCAGTCCCCAGGATGGCATGACCGCGACCGATTGAGCTTTGCAAGCGTCCCAAGACAAAGCATCTCGCGATCTGTGTCTGCGGCGGTTCCATCATTACAACAACGCCTTGCGCATGGCAACCATCGCCTTGGTGAAGGTTTCAGATCATCCTCGTGACGTGAGAGGTTAGCTTGTAGTCGGACGGGAAACTGTCGAATGTTGATCCACCGGTTGATAGCCCGAGGGTTCCTCTTGGACTTGGTGAATTGCTATTTCCAACAGTGTACCAATGTGACCGGAATAGGGTTGTATTATTACGGGCTATGGCGTCCTTGTGTAAGCTTTTTCTTGCCCGCCTCCAATATAAGAAAACGAGAAGTGGACGAGCCCTAGCAGGTTGATAAACCTTGAATGGTCAGAAACAATCATCGACCCATGAGTGGTGCCACCAAACAAATCGCCTTCAAGTGAGACTCAGTATCACTCAGAAAGGGCTTGCTTTTTCAGGAGCATTTCAATAGGATGTCCTGCGAGTACGCGTGGGGATGTCTTGGTATCCTATGAACAGGAATGAGGCTGTTGATCGACGGAAGTGATGATAGAGTGTAGATAGAGGCTAGTGGATTATTCTGCGAATCTCGACGCTCGTGGGGTGGTTTAAGATCACCACACCGACACCATTACGTGATCAAGAAGCAGAAGTTGGAGGGGTTCCGCTTATTGGAGCATACTTCGAGTTTCGCTTTTGGCCTTCTAATAAGTAGATACCGTGCCAGAAGGTGAAGATGGACCGCAATAGACGACGCGCTTGACGCCTCACTTTCGCAATGCAGTGCGAGTGCACTGATCACTTCGCGCGTGGTCGCCTCATTTCGGAGCTCGGCGGAGGAGAGTCAATTGGGGAAAGTCAGGTCGTTGGCATTGTGGCAGGCTACTTCACAGTTGGCACTTCAATTGACGGTCAAACGAGCATTCGGTCAGCTTATGCCGAAAGAAGGATTCCGCCACGGTGACAAGACCAGACATGGTCGGATAAGGATGAGCTACTTACTCCGTATTTTAGTGTAGTACGAACCAATGACTGGTGACACCGACATTCCAACGAGTACCTACTTTAGCTGATTGTTCATAGGTGGATCACTGCTGAAATTCTCCTTGTCCATGACTCCACATACTCTGAGTAATATTGAGTGCAGAATCTAGTCCTTCAGCCCATTCAGATGGAGACACGGAGTTGGTGGAGCGAGAGGGTCGAATTGGCCTCGTGATGTCAGCCATCACCCTAATTCGAGGCCCTAACCCCATGCCCTATATTCACATCACGTGACCTTGACAGACTCCCTGGCAGCCTCAGGCAGTCAACAGTCAACAATCTACATCAACTGAATAGAGAAGATCACGGCGACTACCTTAGGAGCAGTTCGCACATTCCATACTAACCAAATGGATCATACTTATAGTCTATTGCTTTGATGAGAAGAAGGAGAAGCGAGACAATCGAAGCCAGTTCTTTCTTTATCATCTTCGTGTGGTGCAACCTTGTGGCGATTCGGGCTCAATAAGCATCCAGCTATTGAGGTCAACATCGGGATAGTGTCAATCAAACCATCCAGACCCCCAGAACACCAATATCCCACCAGGATGGCTTTTATTCAGAATGGCTTGCCACAGAGATCCTTTTTGGACTTTTTGTACATAAAATATTTCTGGCAAAGAAATGTATCGGGGTTTCTCTGTGCTTCAGTCTCGTCATCTTCTTGTCTTCATGTTGATATCAGATTGATGCTTAGTCTCGTCGACATCGGATAGCGTCATGAACATCGCTGCTATACTTTCTCTTTTTCACACAATATGGGCAGTGCCTATGCTATTGCTGTCGTCAATGCCTCGAACATCCTTGAACGTTTCCCAATTTGAAGTCCTTTCGTTGCCCGATAGTCCTACTTTGCCGCGCAGCTGGGCAGGCCGGCTACCTATTCCTGATACCGAGGAAGGCAATTCAATCTTCTTCTGGCTCTTTGAAGCCCAGGACCCCGCATACGATGAGAACCTGATTAGTGCGTTTCCCCCTTCTGCAGTTCTCCATCGGACACCGCAAATGCTGACTCGTTCCAAACAGTATGGTTCAATGGCGGACCGGGTTGTTCGTCGCTGATAGGGTTGATGACAGGCAACGGTCCTTTATTGTTCGATGGCAATACCACTCATCTCATTCAGAACCCTCAATCGTGGACGAAGCTTGGTCACGTCCTCTATGTCGACCAGCCCGCAGGAACGGGGTTCTCAACGGCAAGCAACCCATATCCCGTCCGGAACAATGACCGGGTAACCTCGGATTTCTACAAATGGCTGCAGTCCTTCTTTTCTCACTTTGCTCATCTTCGCTCCAAGCGTGTTCACATGATAGGGGAATCGTACGCCGGAATCTACATACCCTACTTTGCTTATGCCATTATGGAGAATCAGGACGATTACCCAATCAACCTCCGTTCCATATCTCTAGGGGATGGCACAGTGGGCAACCCTGCTGCCATGACAGCCGTCACAGTCAGCACGTTTCTTGAATCCAAAAAGGCCTTGCTGCAGATTCCAGACGAGATCTTGTCCGCCTTCGCGCAAGCCGACCAGACCTGTGGTTTCACAACCGTCCTACAACAGGCCGATCAATTTCCTCCGAAGGGCAAGTTCGAGATCGTAGGGGACCCAGAATACCTCAACTACAAACATCGGCGTCGCCGACACCGGTTTCAACAGTACCAGCGCCGCAACCTGCGAAACGTAATGAACGAAACGTGCAACAACCACCCCACCACCCGAGAGCAGGTCAGCTCGTCCATCCTCAACTCAACCTGTTACGGCTCCTGTGCGACGTTCTCCACCGCCATGAACTACCTAGACGCCGTCTCCGCCGCCAGCACAGAGAAGCGCTGCTTCGACGTCTACGACATCACTAACGACTGTACCACAATTGATCCGCTCAGTCTGATGGCCTCGTATTTCAGTCGTGTCGACGTCCAAGCCGCTCTGAATATCCCCCCAGCACCCGCCGGTCTGGCATTCGCACCCTGCAACAGCACCATCCTCGACACCCTGCTGCTAGCCGTTCCGCCCACGCCCCCGGCGTACACCATCCTCCCCTCCCTCGTGACGGTGCATAATATCTCCGTTCACGTCTATTCCGGCGAGAATGACCTGCTTCTCAACCATCTCGGCACAGAATTGGTTCTCCAGAACATGACCTGGCGCGGCGCGCAGGGCTTCTCGCGGAAACCCAGTCGAATCTTCTACGCAGATGACGCTGCGCCTGCCTTGCTTGGTTCTGACGCTTGTGATATCAGCCAAGATGCTACTCCTCGGTCGGAAGCAGGGCAGCATTGTGTCCAGGCGGGCATCTGGGCCTCGGAACGCGGAGTCACCTACCATCTCTTCCGAGGCGCAGGGCACAGCGTGTTCATGAAGAAGCCACAGGAGATGTTCGCCTATGTGCGGGACGTTGTCGTTGCGGATGTGAATGGTTGAGGTAGCACATCTAAGCCAAATCAATCTTCACAACTCGTGCACTTTACAGTCGTAAAGTACAAAAGGCTTATTTTGGATAACAAAAAAATGGCATCATGCGACCCTTCTCATCATCCATTCATGAAACTAAGCAGACACGCTATGCAAAGATTTTGTAAAGATACATTCAAACGCTGAAACCCAACTCCATGTTCCTTTCGCCTCTAACAGCAAGCCTCTTCCATTTGATTCCCATTTTTCTTTTCTTTCCCTTTCTTTCCTTTTTTATTCCCGAGAAGAACGAGATCAACAAGAATGCGAGGACATGTAAAAAAGTTCAGAGGATCAGACATTCAGGATCGAGATCATAAGACTATGTAGTTGTACAAGTGAGAAATGATATTGGCGTAAGCGGGCATAATAAGCGCCGAAGCAGGATCTTGCATGGCAGCACGTTTGTCTAGATGGACCAGCATGTCCAACGTCGGACGGGATTTCACACGAGATGCATTCTGCGAGGTAAAGTGATGCATCTTCCCAGATCAATAGGAAAATAATCTCCGAGCTGGAGAACCCAGCTGTATCATCTCAACGCCGACTGAAGAAAGGTGCTTGGTTGGGCATTGAGAGGAGTGAATCTGCCCGCTGAAATACGTCGCCCTCGAAAAATTTGTCACTATACGCGCTAGCAGGGGTTGATGGCACGGTTGCCTGCGCGGCAGGACCAAGAGCAGCGCTCAAGGGGGTAGCGGGAAGATGAACAGATTGCGGGGAGAGACTCGAGTTAACATGTAACAAGTTGGAACCTGACCCGAATGTTTGATGTTGTGTATGCTGCGATTGCAGAGGCGGTCCGTATATGTTTGCAGCTCCGTTGGCAGTGGTCATGTCTGCGAGGTACGACCATGGAGAAGCTTCGATCAGCCGACCAGCTTCCCTGCTGGCCCTTTGAACTGGACGAAGGAGAACGACGATGTCAGGAGGCAACAGGTGCATGCTTCTGACCTCTCTCATATCATTCACAAGATCAACGAATGACTGCATGAAACCTTTGCACAATTGCCAGAACTCGCGCTGGTTACGCATTCCCCCGCCCGGCTCTTTTACCTTCATATTGGAAAGACGCAGCCCGAGCGCCTCAGATACTTCAAGGCAGAAACGGCAACGGCGAATCAGGTTGTTCCAAACCATCTGAAGCCCTTCAGATTCGCGAGTTTGCTCCGCTAATTCGAGACATCGGATGAACTGGCGGCGCGCTAGAGGCAGCGCCTGAAGGGCAGCAGTGTATGCAGCAGATAGCTGGTGAAATATCTTCTCAAAGATGCGCTCCTCTTCTATCTCATCTAAGCCAGTGAGCGGGTTAATTCGGGGTACTACTGAGGTCGGTACCGGGGGGAAAGATTCCCCTGAACGGGGTGTCGCAAGTGATGAAGGCACGGATGAGTTAATGAGATTGGACCTGCTGCTTGACCGGCTCCGCGCTCCCAGGCTATAAGGTGTTGATGCAAAGCCTGGGGAGCTAACTGCCGACTGATAGTTCGCCGCTGCGGCTAAGGGCCCATTAGTGGTAATTCGAGGGTGTTGTATCGTGGTATCGCTCCTGTAGCGGCGCACTGACAAGGACCGATTACCGCGTGTCGGAGTCAAGGTCGACCCAGTGAATCGATCCGACAGGACAGGTTCTTTAATGATTTCGGTCACCGGCGGCTTTCCTGCGGAAAGCCGCTTTTCAGATTGCAGCGGAACCCCCAAACTCACGCAGGCGTTGCGAAGCTCAATGATGCTCCCGTGAATCATGAGCATGAGCGAACGGACGTAGCGCGAGTCGCCATTGGCGACGATCTTTTCAAGACTATTTCGCAACTGCGTGCCCACGTGGCTATAAGCTATGATACACGTCTCACATTCTCGCTTGACGGCTTCGTTCGTCAGCTTGAGCACGTCATGATCGTCCTGTTGAGAATTCTCCGCGATCTCGAGGGCTTCATTAAGTCGATCAACGTGTGTGGAAGCATTGTAGAAGACGATCTCCAAACTATTGCGTCGAGAGTCATCACGTTTTATGACGTTGATCACAGCTGATACGTGAGACTGAACTTGAAAAAGGGCAAACAGAATGCCTTTGGCACTCTCAATAACCGGGTCTCCAGCTTCCCTCTCGCCCTTGTGTTCTGGCAAGCTTGACATTCGATTCACAAACCCGTCTTTCAAGCGCCTGCGCTCCCGCGGGCTACTTGGGCTAGAGGAATTGCTGCCGCCTGCGTTGCCCACTGGTCTTGATCTGAGAATTGAGCCATGACTGAGTCCACGCAAGTGACTGTTTCGATAAGGTCGTGTTTCATCGAGGGTTCCCAAGTCAGTGTTCTTTCGCGTAATGACCCCCATCCGCTTGTTGCGTGCGGCGAACGATGCTTGGATAATGCCTTCGCTGTTGCTTCGGTTGCGTTCATTCACTCCATGGTACGGGGACGCGCCGGGTCGTTGAAGGATACCACTATGAAAGATCGGCCCTTGTCCAGATGCTATACGATAATGGGATTTGAGCGGAATCGGTGGAGGCCTCGCAAGGGATGGGGACTTGGGATCGGAGCCTTCACCTGTGCTAGGAATCACAGGGAACCGGCTGCTGAGCTTGCGCCTGACGGGCTTTGGAGTGTCGAGAACACCCTCGCTTAAAACCTGTCAGCTGAAATCGCCAGAAATATTGTGGGATTCCACTGTACCTTGACTCGCTTCCTCGGTCTTGCTCATGAGTCTGTCTGGCTTTGAGGAATCTTTTCAATTCTGCGGTAACGGCGACTTCCTTCTCATTGTCTGTCATAGCGGACGGGGTGATCTCGGTCTCTGAAGTCTCGAGAACTCGTCTTAAGTGATACCGTAGTGGGTTGCCCGCAACCTTCAAAATCTGGAGCTTGTTCATTTCCGAGATTCCAATTGGCAAATCATCTAGTCGATTCTGCATTATCGAAAGTACACGAAGCGAAGACAGTCTTTTTATCTCCTCAGGAATGTGGCTGATTTTGTTGCGACTGAGATCTAATATCTCGAGGAGCGGTAGTTTGTACACCTAAGATACCAATCAGAACTTTGGTAGCTTATGAAACAGATTCCCTGATGACACGTACTCCCCTGGGAAATTCGCGAAAATTGTTCGCTCTGATGTTCAGATAACGGAGGTGAGAGCACTCGGCGAAGCGATAAGGAATGTGGAAGAGATGATTATTCGACAAAGACAACCTGATAGCCATCAGTTTCTGACAATGTGATATCGATCATGGTTTCCATGTAGCCTTCCGAGGTGGAAGCCTTTTATGCATAGCCGCACATACCTTTCGACTTCGTCTTTGATCGCATCCACCACGGCCTCAGGAATGCGAACGATGTTGGAGTGGCCCAGATCAATGGTCAGTTTGGGCTTGACCACATCACTGACAGCCTCACTTCCTGCTAACGAGCGTTTTGTTTCCAGTATTCCATTCTCAACTGCACGGCGAGCTAGCTCGATAGTTTCCTCCTGCGTGAGAAGCCGCGGTCCTGGGGAATGCTTGTTGTTACTGCTGCCATTTTCACCCTGAGTCTCGTGGGAATGAGATATTTCGTCATCGCTTTTTGTCGCTTCATCGTTGTGGGAAGAGGACGATGATGAGGGAATATTTTGCTCCGGGGTCCTTCTGTTTCCATCTTCCTCGTCGACATCACCACGATATGAGTGAGGCATCCTAATCAGATCTTCGGACCGAACCATTGTAGAGAGCATGTTGAACGACTGATTGAGGAGGAAAAAGAAGATTCTAACTCGAATCTTAAATGTCGGCTGTTACGCCAAGTAGTGATCGATCGCTTGCAACCATGAATCAAATGGTCTGGAATAGCCGAAGATTTGGATGCGGGCAGAAACCCAGCATGGTCAATGGAGGTTGCTTCGAAACAAGAAGGAGACTGTAGAGGACAATAATCGAGCGTCGTGTTGCAGCAGATTTAGTCGTGGAAATCAGTCTAGGCGTTAGACAAAGCCCGATAATTCCGTCTGATTTCAAATCGACGAGTATTCGCACACGAGGAAGCAAAATAGCACAGAAAGGCTGAGGATCTGTTATTTCTGTTAGATAGGGCTGACAGATCGACAAGTAGAATCGGACTCTCTGAAGTGGCTCACAGCGAAGGGTTTCAGGTTAACGAACGGCGTTGCGATCATGTCATGCCAAACAAGAAGAGAAAGGTGAAACGCGGAGCAAGAGGCGCAACTGCCCGCAGGAGACGCCACCACAAGCCAGGTCAATTAAGCCTGGACATAGATCCAGCTAACAAAATGAGAAGGCGACAATCTTGAGAGTGATTGAGGATAACATCGACAGCTGAGTGTGATGTTAGGAACAGCCAGAGTTGAACCAAGCGATAAACGAAAGATGGGGAAGATTCCAACAGCGCGATAAGTCGCGCTGTGTGATTGGCTGAACAGTCTTGCCGTATTTCACCCAAATGTTGTACTGCGATTGTTAAAGAAAAAACCAAGAAATATATGACATTATGTAGAAAAGCAAAATCATAAGGTTGCATCCGAGTAGATGGTATTGCCAATATGTGGAAAATACATACAGTGCGTGGTAAGGAGGACGTTAAGAAAGACAGAGGTCGAAACGAAAGAGCAAAGAAATAGACCAAATTCCAGTAGTATACATGATGTGTTTAGGCAATAAATCCCCCAGTTCAGTTGTGAAGAATATGAGGCTTCTGATAGTCTCTTCCTAGGGAAACGTATTATACCGGCAGTGACTCCTTTTCTTCAAGCCCTTCCACAGCATCATCACGGGCGGCAATCTCTGGAGCACCGGTAAATGCTGCTGTTCTCTGTTCCAGCATTTGCGCTTCTGTCTTGGCCCATGCCTTCCAACGCTCGTATTCTTGGTTCTCCAGCTCCATGCCAACCTCCAAAAGAGAGGGCCCGAATGTTGCTCCCGTTGCTTCCGCCTCCTCCGCAGCGACTCGCCGTTCAATATCTTCTTGTAGTCGTAGTCGGTAGAATTCACGACGGGCAATATCATAAGCAGCGCTCTTTGTCATATCGGGAACATTGTTTAAAAGCCAAAGCTGCCGCTGAACGACACTGTTGAAATCGAAAAAAAAGTGGTCAGCATCCGTGCTTGACTGACTATTGCTGACTATTGGGGCGCATGCATCTCAAGCAATTGGGTTGCATGGCACATACCTTTCACCGTCCAATTTCTTCCCTGGCTGCTGGAGCCGGCTCCAGTCATAATGTTCGGAATCCTTGCCGGTGCTTTCGACAAGGACACGGGGTCTAGCAAGTTCCCAAGGGTGGTCACGGAAGAATTCCTGTCGCAGCTGATCTTCCTCATATTTGATTTCTGTCGGCAAGAACATACGGCTTGCCTTCTTTGGCTTGATTCGTTTCTCTTGAACCTCGAAGACGACCTGCGGCTTCGAGGCACCGGGAAGCGTCTTCATGCGCTGTCGGACGAGCTGATGCTGTTGCGGTTGGTTTCGCACAAGGACCTGAGCAGGTGGAATGTCGGCCACTACATCAAGCCACTTCGGGGGAGCGCGAATCTTGCCAGCAGCATGCTGTTGCAATGCTGTTTGGCGAACCCGAAGTGCTGTGAAATTGTATTTGCCCATAGTGGCTGGGAGAGACAGCCTCGGTAGGCCCTTTCGGATGTGTAATTCGAAATTTCACGACAACTTCTGTCCAATCTTGGACGAATACGCCTAGACTTGAGGCCTCCTTTTTCTGTTTTTCGCAACGCGATGGGCAATTCGGTCGCTCCTGGTCAGCTTCTGGTACTCTGGAGTTATCAAGTGCGGGAGTAAAAAAGAGACCTGGGCGGAGAGAGAGATGCACGGCTCCGATTGGACCGACCGACAGGCTCCGCCCAAGCGCAGAGAAAGTTGAGAAACGGAAGTTCTCGAGACAATCGACGCAGAACGGCATAATAAATAACTCGCTCGCTGGGGAGAGCTCCAATATCATCACTCAATTACCAGCTGAATACTTACTTGCATTTGTCTGATCAACCCGCCCCTCATCGAACTCACTGCTCTCCCCTGTATCTCGCTGTTCTCCCTTCCACCTTTCTACCCCATCACTCTCCGTCGCTTGAAGAGCAAACTGCTCTACCCTCTTCAACCTGCTCGAGAATTCCTCGAGGCATGCATGGCTGATCCGATGCCACGATGTCTGCCGTCTCATGCCTCATCTCAATAGGTCCCAGAGCTCACCCGACGCGGGAATTCCTCCTTTGCAGGCGTCGGATACGTGCTTTTCCCGCAATTCCCGCTCGATGCCAATCTCAGATACACCATCATCCTGCTACAATGCCTCGATTAAAAGACTCGGGTCTCGCCGTGTTCGTCCGTCCGTTGCATCTATAGCCGACATTTTCGTCAGCTCTTTGGTCATGGCGAGTTTCTGCCGCGATCACTCTCCTCGCAACAGAGGGCTTTCTACAATGGCTGTCAAGACTTCATCCCATAATATGGCTCGTATGAAAGGAAAGAGCCTGACAACCATCAGGCGGCTGACGTCTGGGAAGCGCCCGGTTCCTTCAAGCTCGCCGGTAGAGTGCCTTGGCTTTGACAGATTGCGGACGCAACGAACATTAAACTCGGGTGTCGTCCAGAAGGTTAAGGATGATGACCAGGGGGAAAGCTATGGGGTTGAGAAGAATGTGGCTTGTTTGAACCAACGGCAAGCAGGTCGGAACCAATGTCATAATAGCCAGTCTGCACTACCTCGCTCGGAGGAAAAGTCATTCCTGGATGATACTGGCCCCTCGACAGAGCCCTATGCTAGCGCTTCTGACGAACTTATGTCCAACCAAATGAGAGGTCAGTCTGATGCACTGGAACGTTCTACTCATCTTAAAGAGTCATTCTCCGGGGAGCAATCAAACGCCTCGAGCTCGGAGGCGCATCCTACAATGTTGGAATATTTATTAGGCCAAAAGAAAGCGTCCGATCCGGATGCGGACTGTCCACAGAATCAAGCACCACCGCTCAAAGTCGGAAAAGATACCAGCAGAGACGCCATTGAATTTCAAGCCGTTGAGAGATTCCTTGAAGCGGTCGAGGATCCTAAAAAAACAAATCAGTATATCTTTCGTCTCTATAGAGACCTTCCGTCACCCGGTGTGGCTCACCTTTCGAAGCGCACCCGTGGTCTTCTTTTGCGTCGAATGTCCCAGCCTCCCAATCGTCGTTGGGCTGATGCACGCCGCTATCTAGCTCTAGTGGAAGATATGATTGCTGCTAAGCTTCCATTGTCTCCCGCCTTATGGACCTCTGCCATTCACCTGGCAGGCAGGGCGATGGGTCATGTGAAGAAACAAGATCTCGTACGATCGATTGGCATCTGGCAGCAAATGGAACACTTTGCGGGTATTAAGTCCGACCCGGTGGTTTTCACTATTTTGTTTGATATCGCCATCAAAGCGAGTCAGTTCACAGTGGCAGACAGGTTGCTTCAAGAAATGTCAAAGCGCGGCATTGAGTTCCGACGTGCCGGCAAGGTCTCAAAGATATACTATTATGGAATGCTGCGCGACGTCAACGGTATCCATCGGGCATTCGATGAGTTTCTAGCAGCAGGGGAAATCGTGGATACGGCGGTCCTCAATTGTCTAATGACATCGTTCATCAGGGCCGGTAAAATCCAGATCGCGGAATCACTGTACCAAGGGATGATGCAGGCGCAGGCGGCTGCACGAACAGCTGAAGATACTGATTACGAGGGGGTGCCGACTCACCGACCGGCGCTTGCTTCGGAGTTGATGTTGTACCGGAAAGCAGCCAGGGAGCTTAATCGTGCTTTTGAGATGGCAGCTCGTATTAAGCACACTTTGCCAGCACACCATCGCGCCCTACAAGACTCCATTCCCATGAGCCCGGACACGCGAACATTTCACATCTTTCTTTCTTACCATGCAATTCACACCGGTAATCTGCAAGCTTTCTCGAAGATTGTAGAGGATATGGAGAAGACATTCGCAATCCCACCTCGCGGTATGATATATCTGTTACTTTTCGAAGGCTTTGCTCGCCATGGCCGAAAGAAGAAGGGCTGGACCGCGGATAAGTTACGGTTCGCTTGGCGATCTTATGTTCATGCTCTTTACGAGTCAAGGACAAGACTGAATGGCGACTTCTCCATTCACCGACCTGCCCTTACTTGGGAGAACCCATTGAAGGCTGACTCCGCGACTGCACTGGCAACGTTGGCTGATTCTTCTCAACCCACAATTGGTTTGTACACAGCACTGCCATCAAGCACTGCCGAGATCAAGGCTGTTTCGAACATCAGTGAACGGATGGACGGAAACGATGTCCCAAGTACCAGTGTGATTAAGGATACTCCAGAAGAGAACGACGTCCTAGGTAGGAGCGATCACATGGACGAAAAAGAAGCTGAAATACACGAGGGTGAACACATTATAGAGCTCGACGATGGTATCGATCTCGACGTCGACGACCTCTTTCTCGCCCCAACAGAAAGCGCGCCGAGTGGCTCGGACCCTATGGAGCACGAACTTGGGCGCCGGATCGAGAACGGAGTATTCCTGGGCCGTCGAATGGTTCTCCTGATCATTCGGGCGTTTGGCACCTGCTGTGGGCCTGAAGAGGTGATGGACGTCTGGCTGTCACTGGAGCGCATCTGGCGGCCTCAAAAGCGCAAGGCGCTGGATGTTCTCGCTGTCAAGGAGGAGCTGAATAAGTATATCAAAGACCTTACTGGGCGCTGATGGCTGGTAGCAACAGTGCTTTGAACTTGTATATTATCTATTTGTATATAAATACCCTTAGGGTAAAGTCAACTGTGACATATAGACGAACCATTATGTGCTCGGCAAGCCGATATATGTAGAAGGTCAACCGACTGGTCCTGGGATCTCGGCTCCTGCTGTCTCACGACGGGCAAACGATACGAAGCCATATAACAGTCACGTGATATCGCGTTCCCCTTCTCTCTGGCATTTTCGCGTCAACGCGTTGTGAGATAACTCGGCCGAACAATTGTTTTCCTCACCGTCCATTCTGAACTCACTTTTGGTCTCAAAGATGCAGAGATGCTTAACGGCGGATTGCAGCGCCGCAAAGTAGACTTGGATTTCTACTTGCACCGTGTCTTCCGCAAGCAATCCTTTCGGTAAGTTACTGGAATGCTTCTGCCGCATAGGACTCGAGATAGCACTGACATGCCACACCTTGACCCCAGTCCTCTTCAACGTGAAGTTATTACAGCGGCGGTCGAGGGCCATGACGTCTTCTTGCAGGCGTCTACATCCTTTGGAAAGAGCTTGTGCTTCCAGCTGCCTGCTGTCCTCAGCCATGGCGGTTGGTCCACCCTCCACCATTTACGAAAATGACATTTTCACTAAGGCATTTCCTTTGTTTGCTTATTCTGTTCGTCAACAGTGACCATTGTTGTGTGTCCTCTTCTTGCTTTGATGGTGAGTAGTTTCTCTTCTGCCGTTCCCGCCTTTATCTACATTTGCAGTCCGTTGAGTGTGTCCTCCAATAGACGGATCAGGTGAATGCACTTCAGGCTCTAGGAGTGGCAGTATCCACCATCAACTCGACGACTCCTTTGGCTGAGAGACGGGTGATCACAGACGATCTTCTTTCTGGGCACCCGAGAACACGTCTCCTTTACGTGACGCCAGAATTATGCCAGACAGTGGCGTTCAGGCGGACTCTTCAGACTATGCATTCTCAGGGGGAGTTGATTCGCATAGCGATTGATGAAGCGCATTGTATTAGCGAATGGGGCCACGACTTTCGTCCGGCGTACAAACAGCTTTCTTGGTTCAAGCGTCATCTGAATGAGCCGCCAGTCCC
Organism: Aspergillus thermomutatus; assembly: GCF_002237265.1. NCBI lineage: Eukaryota > Fungi > Ascomycota > Eurotiomycetes > Eurotiales > Aspergillaceae > Aspergillus > Aspergillus thermomutatus. The sequence goes on along the minus strand of NW_020798129.1, from coordinate 89,091 downwards.
AATCAGTGCTTTCACGGCGACGGCAACACCACGTGTACGCGCAGATATCATCAACATCCTTGGATTAGAGCCTGCTCGGCTGAAGTTCTTCAACACTCCCTCTGCTCGGCCGAACATCCACTATGAGATCAGATACCTTGAAGATTTTGCTGAAGACCCGCTTGAAATCGAAAACTTTCAGCTGAACGACCTCCACTCGTGGTTGAAATCCATCCGAGCGCGACGGGAAGCTAGGCTAGATTCTAAGGACGCCGTACTTCGCCCGATTTTCGGCATCGTCTACGTGCCTTATCGCGTGATTTCTGAACAGCTAGCCACCGCTCTCACAAAAGTGTCTGATGGAAACATCCGTGCAGTAGCTTATCACGCCGGCCTTTCCTCCGAAGACAGGAATCGCGTGCAGACTGAGTGGACTGCGTCAAGGCCTTTGGCTGCACAGGAAGGGCCCCATCCAGCATTCTATATCATCGTTGCGACTAACGCATTCGGTATGGGCATTGATAACCCCCACGTTCGCTTTGTGGTCCACTGGACTCCTCCTCGCAGCTTCGAGGGTCTCGTTCAGGAATCTGGCCGTGCAGGTCGAGACGGCCGCGCCGCCGCCTCCCTTGTCTATTATAACACCCAAGAACGAGACCGGGTCCTCGATCGCCTGCACAAGGACGTCCAGAACGCCAAGATTCGAGCTGGTATTAAAGGCAACAACAGCAATGAAAACCCGGACTCATATACCAAAGCCGTGCATAACCTGCAGAGTCACAGGGCCCGGCTGCAGAGCTTCAAGCAGGTTATCCGATACTGTGAAACAGTGACCCAATGCAGACATGAGCTCATCAAGGACTTCTTCGGGGACCAGGAGCTCGAGATGATGGGCTCCCAAGTCGCAGGCCGACACGTCATGACCGACGGCGCGGCCTCGTCTCCTTGTGACTTTGCGTGTGACTTTTGCAAATTTGGCACGCTTGAGCTGAGAAGACGCAAAGCGAGGATGCCGCCTCCAAGCGACCCTTCAGCTTTCATGGATTACAGCCTCGTTCAGATTATCCGAAGAATGTTTCCTGATCTCTACTAGAATGCTTGTTATCGGTGGTCTCTGATAATTTAGATCCATGCAAGGACCTGAACATGACTTGGCTCTGATCGTGAACGGAGTGCATGGCTTTGCGAGGACGGTATGCGTAAAGGTGTTTTTTGGCAGATCTTGTCCTTTCTCTATTAGATACCAGATTCATTAGAAGCTTGCTATCAACTGAAGAGGATGTTGCAGGTCTCAAATCGAGGTTCGTGATTGAGAATATATTGATAAAATCCCAGTGATAATCTACAAGTGTCGAAGGCCAACCACACTCGATTAATTGACTGCCAAGAAAGATTATTGTAAGAAACGAGATGGGAAGTTTGAAAGTATTCATCGACAATCTGCTCGACAAGTAGAATAAAGACTCCTCCCTTGCGAGCGTTTGACTCAACTGTTACTGCTCCGTTATGTCAGGTCAATATCCTTGGGAACCATGGCATAACATTTCTAAAGACCGGGAGGTGGTGGGACCTGATTGACAATGTTAGTACTCAATCTCTATTATTGAGCTCAGCTGATGCTTACAGCACTGTAGCTGCCACCGCCAGGAGGCGGCGGAGGGGGAGAGCCAGAGCCTGGAGGTGGTGGGGGCGGGGCCTCGCTAGCTGGAGGTGGTGGTGGAAGCGCAGGACTTTGGGACTGGGAAGACTGCTGCTGTTGCTGCTGCTGTTGAGCGGCCTGTTGGTAGTACTGGTAGTATGCTACGTAGTTCTGGTAGCCACCGTAGGCCGCATAGGGGTCGGATCCGTAATACTGCGCGTACTGTGCGCTATAGTCAGCCGGGCTTCCGGCACCAGCGGCACCCGACGTTCCTGATGCTGCCTGTGCAGGGCTAGCCGTGGCAGAGGGCGAGTTGGAGTGGTGCTGGTTATGTTGGCTAGAGTAACCACCACCACCGTAACCGCCTCCATAGTAACGGTCACCGCCACGTTGACCATATCCGCCATAGCTGTGCTGAGGCGGATTTTCCTTGAAGCGCTGATATTGTTCCCTGACATTGCCTAGAAGATCCTCACAGAGTTCCTTAGCAGCCTGAACATCATTTGGATCCGGGCCGCTTCATTCCGTCAGTCAATCGAGCCAAATCAGAACGGGGAGTGAAATTGTACTTACGCTACGTGCAAAAACATGGGCTCATCGCTTTCCCTGCCGGTGCTTGGTTCCAAGAAACCGGATCCACGACCCTTGATTTGCACCTTGCAACGAGTCTTCTGTTGGATGTGCTTCACATATGCACCTCCTTGGCCAACAACTTGAGCTCGGAGATTGAATCCAGGGATCGGTTCCAGATCAACCGGAATCCGTTCCTCGGGCCATTTACGCTGTACGCAATTAGCGCCTTCTCAAAAGTGAACAAGTGAACGCGAGTCCATACACGGCCGTATTCATCACGCTCAACTGGCTCCGGCTCACGCCGACGGAATCGTCGCTCGTCAACGAGAGTCGGTAGCTCCTTCTTCATCAGGTCGTCGATCAAGGCCACGGCCTTTTCGAGGCCTTCTTTGGTCGTGCTTGTTACGTGGAGGTACAGCGGCGGGTTCTGCACAAATCTTATTAGTAACAGTTTCACTCTGGGGGAAACAGAATGAAGGATAAAGCACATACCGCGGCAGTGGCCATGCTCTTGTCGGGATAATAGCTTCCTCGGGTAGTGACATCTTTATAGTAAGACTTGATGAGCTTCCTTCTTGATCAAAAGTTTGACAACAATATAATGTGGAATGAAGGCGTACCGGCGCCAGTTTGTTCTTTAATCTAAATGTCACGCAGCGGAGGTCAGCAGATGAAAATGAGGGTAAGTGAGATGCTATGGGTGGTTTGATTTGGGTAAGCTTTAGCCACGACCACGAAGAAGAAGAACAGAAATGAAAGGGAAAAGCAAGACGCATGGCTGTAGCGGTAGCCAGCTTGCACAATAGTGCCTGGAATATCAGCAGACGCAAACAGGAATAATTACCATCTTTTGGGTGGAACCCTTGGTCAATGTGTAGCGGTTGCGCAGGTCATTAATTTCGATATCCTTAATGTAATCGCCGTCAGCAACGTAGATTTCAGGATTCAACTTCTTCGAGTCGGCGGCAGAGGGCGAAGCGGCGTTCGGTGTGGGACTGGCAGTCTAGCAAGAATACATGACCAAGTAAGCAACAGTCGCATCATGAGCACAGGACCATTTCGATCTCTCACCGAACGTATGGGAGGGACATCGACGTGCTGGATTCCTTTCTTCGCTTGCAACTGAGCGTTGATCTTGGCCGCTGCGGCAGCTGTTCAGATTTCACCGACTTGTCAGCTCTTTCGAATAAAGAATGAACTTCGCCGACTTGTTGCCACTCATACCTGCTGCTGCTGCAGGATCTACAGAGCCTGATTTCCTCGATTCATCAGCGCCAGGGCTGTAGGGTTCACGACTGAGAGGACTGCGAGTGCGAGTGGATTCTGGCTGTCGCGAAGAAGGAGACCGAGAGCGACGGTCAAATCGTGAAGCTCGTCGCGGCTCAGGCTCCGTCTGATCGAAGCGAGAGCGTTTGGCACGGCGTTCGTCGTCAGCCATAATAGGCGAAAGAAATGTGGGAAGAGGAAGTATTGCGGTGACTGGACGGGCGCAATCACAGAAGATGGTCCAGAACAAGCCCAAAATAAAAGGACCTTAAGAAGTCCAAAAGCAACAAAAAGGTTCGGTGGAGTTAGAAGATCAGCCCAATAATGGACGCTAGTGTAACAACGAGCAGCACCGGGACACTTTTTTTCCTTCGGGTACGGAGTATGGAAAAAAGACCAATCGCAGGGGAGCTTTAGTCAAGGAGCATCTAGATAGAGGTTGATGAGCTCTGAGTGAGGCCTGATCGTAAGCAAATCTAGTCCGTGTCATACCCTTTCGAGATGGGCGATAGTGACAGAGCTCTGCAGCATTTCAGCAGACTGATCTTCTGTTATGTTAACGTTGAGGACAAAGACACGAATAGAAAGTTGGCGATGTGCAGCAGCTTCAGATCATGTGCCTCTACCCCCTGTTCACACTAGTCCAGAGAAAGCCTAGCGGTATTGTCACGTTGGTAAGTGACATACGCCGGCCTGAGTCAGCGCCCCCGACGTCGGAAGTCTGCGAGTATAAAATGCGATTTATGACTACAGAGTACCACCACTGACTCCCTCTCGTCCCAAAAAAAGACTCCATTGAGTCGGATCAGCCTCCCTTGTTTTGCCTGCTTTTATCGCAGGCCAATTCGGGAGATCATGACTTTCCGACGTGCTCTGATGCTGTCGTCGACAGCATCAGCGCCCTTTCTAGCAGTGTCTTCCAAAACCTCCCGAGTAGCAGCCAGTCTTCCCCGATTCACCACAACCAGAGCCTCGTCCAGCTCGACCTCGGCACTGGCCTACAAGGCCTTGCATCGTCGCTCTCCTCTCCCTCTCCCTGTTTCCGACGCCTCCCCGCAATGGGACGCCCCCACGGCCGTCTCGTCGATCCTGTACGAGACCCCCGTCACACCGACCAATCCTCCGAAGCGTCACATCCTTAATTGCCTGGTGCAGAATGAGCCCGGTGTGCTGTCCCGCGTGTCCGGGATTCTGGCCGCCCGTGGCTTCAACATCGACAGCTTGGTCGTCTGCAACACCGAGGTTGAGGATCTGTCTCGCATGACCATCGTGCTGCAGGGCCAGGACGGTGTCGTCGAGCAGGCCCGCAGGCAGCTGGACGACCTCGTCCCCGTCTGGGCTGTCCTCGACTACACCGACTCCGCTCTGGTGCAGCGCGAGCTTCTGCTCGCCAAGGTCAGCATCCTGGGCCCCGAGTTCTTCGAGGAGCTGCTCCAGCACCACCGCGAGATCACCACGCCCGGTGACGCCCTGGAAGGCCAGAAGGACAAGGCTGGTGATGCGCAGACCAAGAAAGTCGAGTTCCATCCCCGCCATCTGCCTCCCAGTCAGGCGCTGAGACACAAGCACGAGCATCTTGATGCTATCACCCGCTTGACTCACCAGTTTGGCGGCAAGGTTCTGGACATCAGCACCAACAACTGCATTGTTGAAGTGTAAGCTTTACAAGTCTGCCCCTTCATAATTTGCGATCTAGCATCGACTGACATTTCCACAGTTCCGCCAAGCCTTCTCGTATTGACTCCTTCCTGAAGCTTATCAGCCCCTTCGGTATTCTCGAGTCGACACGAACTGGTCTCATGGCCCTTCCTCGTTCTCCTCTTTCTTCTGAGCCCAGCGAGGAGCTTGAGAAGGAGGCTGCCGATGTCGTCGATGCTAGCACCCTTCCTCCTGGTTAATTTCAATGCCCGATACGAAATGATCTGCTATCAAAAGCAAAGTTCTCAATTTAAATCGAAGCCTTGTGAAATTGACCACTTTCCTCTGTAACAACTCATAATTGATATGTCTTTTTGTGGGAATATCAAGTCGATTATTTCATTCTGAGATTAGTGTCCTGCTTCGTGCTTGTATATCCTATCGCGTTCTCTCTTGAAATCCCGCTAGTCGCGTGTTTAACTTCCATTTAATGAGGTCTCAATCCGAAGACTGCTAGCAAATCTGACTTGGTACTGGAGGGAAAAAGCATATTGTAGAATTGGGCTCATCTGTACGTATTCTCAGATCACCCTGCAGTAGAACCCATACCCAAACGCCGACTTTATACCAAAATAGCGCCGAAGAAAGTCCCCTAATCCCAAAAATACATACTCCAAATTAGATTTTCACATTGGCCTGAATTCCCTTGCCGTGATAGTCAATTGTGGCTGTATAGTGGCCTACCCGAACGTCAACCGTGGCCATTGCATCAAGTTCAAGTGACCCTCCCAGAGCTCGTTTCAGAGCATCGTAGCCGATACCATTCGGATTCATCTCGACAGGCAACCGTGGCGTCTTCGAGACGCCCGGGGGCACCTGGAAGGGAATGGAGTAGTCAATACTGCCGATCTCTTCGTGTCCCAAGTAGTAAGCATTGGCTTGTAGAGACATGATGTCTATCGGCGTCTTCGGGAGAGGTGAAAATAGGGTGAACTCGGCAGTGGATGACCAAAGGTGCAGCTAAGAGCACACGCAGATTAGTCACCTGCTCAAAAAGAAACCTGGTCCGAGAACAATCGGCTCTATGCAAAAGACACATTGCCCACCGGTGACATGCTAGGACGAATTTGAGGCTCATGAGAGAAAAACGGCTCCTATGAAGGCAGGTAGTACCGTGGCTTCTTGAATGAATTTGGTGTTTCCATCGTCACCATTGGGTGTCTTGGGCGACCCCGGAATGGACATCCTGGGAAGTTGGAACTCAAAGCCCAACTTTGATAACGCTCGCCCGAATTTAGGTAATGCTGGGATTGTTCCCTCATGACCCTGCACCGTCACAGTAATGTTGGACCCTAGACGTTGGTTAGAAACCTGATGGATGATATAGATGATTTCAGATTCTATGTATCTTACCTGAGGCACATTTTGATAGAAATTCTCGGCCGGCATCTACACCATCCTGACCTCCTTCGGACGGCTCCCACAAAAAATCGACCTGAATCGTACTATCTGCCTTCGAAGCCAACGCAATGTCTAGGGCGGTGATATGAGCCACCTTTGTCCCATTGTACAACATCATAAAGTCGGCGTAAGGTACTGATGCTGAGTATTCGGTGGGATTGGTGACATTCACTCTCGTGTTGACGAGCATGGAAGAATCGGTTGTAGGCCCAACTTCGAGGGACTCCAGCCGTGGCATCAATTTATCGAAAGAGCCGGAGTACGGAGCTACACAGGGATCAGTGATCTATTTCTTCTCGGGGTTGTCCTCGCCGATGTACTCACGCTTGACCTGAACAGCTCCCTCGGCCGGTATGCCTCTGACAGCAAACTGGCCAAGCCCCGTGGCAACTTCCGCATCGACCGCTGCAACGACACGCAGATCAACGGACTTTCCTTCAAAAATCAGAGATTGGAGAATTTCGGTCAAAGCATCTTCATCAGTGACTTTTAGCGGTGCATCTTTCATCGCAAAGTTTACGAACAACGCCGGGGAGCCGTCTGTATCTTTGATATAACTTGCATTGGCGGGCTGCCACTTTGGAAGATTCATGACTCCAAGTTTTTTTCCATGATAGAAGACATCAGCATTGGCACGAACATGTGGGATGTCTATATGCAGGTTTATCTGCTCCGGCAATGCGACAAGCACCTTGACCAGGGCCGATATTCTTGGTTGAGATTCTTCTGAGTCTGGCTCAGCGAATGGATCTGGAAGACTAAGATGCACGTCTGACATCGTGTAGTTCTTGACCAGGTTGTCCAGTGCATGTCCTGTGAAGGGCATTGGTACTGTGACACCCTTCAAGATGTCTGCAAGCCAGGGTGGAGTCTCCAGAGATGGGTTATCAGCTCCACGAATGTAGACCGTAGTTTGGCGGCCGTCCATATAGCTCTTGACGAGAAAATCAAGCGGTGAGTCTTTTCTTCCGGGACATGCTGTTATCAATTCATCGGAGAGACCTTGCATTGTACCAACCACATTCATGACAGTACTATGACCAGGTTCGACTTGAAATTCCTTTGTGATGGCATCTGCTACCAAGATGTTGGGATCCCCCGGCGAGCAATTCGGTACGAGCAGCTCAAACCCGAGCGATGGGATCGTCAGGGACAAAGGAGAATCAATCGACGCAGTGAGCGAGACATCAAACGCCAATGCGCCACTTCCGCCAGGGGTATCCAGGTCATAGACATTCAGCTTCGAGATTTTGACGTCAGGCAAAGCAGGGAAGTCTTTATCTACAGACGGTATCAGCAATTGAGCAATTCTCTGCCAATGATGAACAACAGCAGCGGGTGGACGGAACTAACCTTCGAATGTCACAGAGTCAGTCACTATTTGCTCACCCAAACTCAGTAAACCAGATTTGAGATGAACAGTGGCCTTTCCATCGACCCTGAGCTGACCAAGTCTCCCTCCGACCCAATCGTCTGCCACCGCACGAATACCTTGAAGGTCTCCGGCGGTCAAATCTGCCAGAAAGTCAACATTGTTTGTATGGCCGTTCTGAACATTCACTTTGATGGAGGGCAGAGAGGCCGTGCCGGCGAGAATATTTCCATAGTCTGGAAGGTAGACCTGCACCTCCGACTGACCCGTTTCGACTTCCCTGCTAATCCATGTGACCAAACGGCCTAGAGTCCGGACTGGCCGCTTCTCAACACGGTCTCCATCCAAGACAAATTTCCCTTGAATTCTGGTTCGTACACCATCCGCAGTCGTCGAATTAATGGAAATGTCCGTAGGTTTGAATACTGCGGCTTCCTTTGCATATTCCTTCACGATAGCTGGTGCCACAAAAGCGAATACAAGGATGGACACGATGGCAATCAGTGTGATGAGCGCGCAGAGGAATTGCCATCTTATACTGTCACTCAAACGCTTGGAATACTTGTGAATATCAGAGGCCTCGGACCCTGATGATGAGGCTGATGCTCTCCGAGGCGCCGTGCCGTACGCAACGATATCACCGTCATCGCGGCGGACTAAGAGAGGCGTCGACTCCGACGATAACTCAAATGTTCGAACCGTTCGATCCGGTTGAGACGATAAGCCATCCGTAGAGCGTGGTCGATTAGGTGAGGAGGACTTCGTGTCCTCGTTGAGCAGAGGTCTGCTTTCTTCATCAGCCATAATGGCTGGAGGAGTGGGGAAGATAGCCAAATGTGGAGCGATAGAACGGATGATTCAGAGGAGTTGTGGAGATAGGACACAGAGAATCTATAAGTTCTATAGAAGGACGTAATGTATAACAATAAATAGATCAAAGATGAGGAGAACAAGAATAGGTTGATGGATAGATAGATAAGGTACCCATACTTGCAGCATCGGATAGCTCGATGGGTGATGATCAACGACGTAAGGATCTCTGGTAACGCCGACCGCCCAAACTCCAGATGTGGTGGAGCTCAACCAACCAGTCCAATAGCCAACTATCAACTGTCTACCGATAATAATTAGATACACTAAACTCCTTTCATTTTCGACTGAATCATCTCCAGGTAGGTAGACTAGGTATGCCTCTGTGATCGTTTGGATAATTTCTCTGAGTCATTCCTTTACTGACTTGTATACCTCCAAATCTACAGGCTCACCAGTTCTCTCAATTCCATATTTCAGTCTCACCCACAATGGCTTGCGGTCTCAAACTGGCTGCCGCCCGATATGGCGCATTGAACAGCCAACACTTGCGTCAACGGGTCTCCCTCAATGGCTTGCGACGATATTCGTCCCAGACTACACCTCCTACTTCTCCTTTCGCTCCTCGCCATTTTCTCTCCATTGCCGATCTGACACCCACCGAGTTCGCTACCCTCGTCCGCAATGCCTCTTCGTACAAACGGTCGATCAAATCGGGCTCCGTGCCTCAGAATCTCCTCGGAGCCCTGACCGGGAAGACCGTAGCCATGATGTTCAGTAAACGGAGTACTCGAACCAGGATTTCGACTGAGGGCGCCGTGGTGCAGATGGGAGGACACCCAATGTTTCTGGGAAAGGATGATATTCAATTGGGTGTTAATGAGTCCCTATACGACACCGCCGTGGTGGTCTCTTCAATGGTTTCTTGCATCGTGGCTCGCGTCGGCAAGCATGCCGAAGTTGCCGACCTCGCGAAACACTCAACCGTCCCTGTGATCAACGCTCTCTGTGACTCATTCCACCCGCTGCAAGCCATTGCTGATTTTCAGACCATGCACGAAACTTTCACACCCAAGGCTCATGGTCTCTCCAGCCTGGGTTTGGAGGGCCTGAAGATCGCCTGGATCGGCGACGCGAATAACGTTCTGTTTGATATGGCCATCGCGGCAACCAAGATGGGCATTGACCTGGCCGTTGCCACACCCAAGGGCTACGAGATTCCTGCGCACATGCTGGAGATCATCAAGAAGGCTGGAGAGGGCGTGTCCAGCCCCGGAAAGCTCATCCAGACCACTGTTCCTGAGGAAGCTGTCAAGGGCGCAGATGTTCTGGTCACAGACACTTGGGTATCCATGGGACAGGAAGCCGAATCGATCAAGCGACTCAAGGACTTTGAAGGCTTCCAGATCACAGCCGAGCTGGCCAAGCGAGGTGGTGCCAAGGAAGGGTGGAAGTTTATGCACTGCTTGCCCCGTCACCCGGAGGAGGTGAACGATGAAGTCTTCTACAGCCACCGGTCACTAGTCTTCCCTGAAGCAGAGAATCGATTATGGGCTGCGATTTCTGCTATCGAGGCATTCGTCGTGAACAAGGGGAAAATCGAATAAATTTCGTAGAAAAAGCAAGCCGAAGTCAGATTAGCAAAATCGATCGAATGCCATTCCGCCCCAGCTGGACTTGAGTATTTCCTGATTAATTGTGCTATATTTTTAATGATGTTCTGCTATGTTGGCAACGAATTGCTGTGTATAATCAGGTGGATAGTAGTATATCAATCATAGCGGAGATGTGGAGATTTACCCCAGGTTGTGCTTCATCGTATGGTACTTAGGTATTCCGCGAGCATATCACAAGGTCATACGGAGTATTACCAAAACTCAACAAATATCGATCCATCAGATTCATGCTCTGCAATGATGCACTCTATCCGATCCTAGATCGAAAAAAGCCACCTACAAGAGCTATGCTCTACCTGTCCCAGAGCCCACTTTCACATGCCGACAGCCACAGCTCGGGCGGAGAAGGGAGCCACTCCACCTCCTCTTCTACATCATCCCATAATACGTACCCTTGCGGTCGGTTGATCAAGCCTGCAAGGTATCAGGAGCCCTTCAAGCTGATCATTCCTCTCCTCATCCAGCCTAGAAACACAGCATCAAGCTCTCAACAGGAAATCGGAATGGATGTACGGCTCTCTCCTTTCATCTGTGTCCCTTCCATCTACTCACTCAGCTTCACAGGGTTCTGCATCCCAAAGCGGAAACGGATTTCGATCCCGCCGCTCATATCCCTCACTAAATCATGTTTCCCTTGCACCGTTGACGAATCGGTTCCCTATCGATGACGACGCAGAGCCACAGGACTATTTCTCACCACGAGATGAGCGACCTGCCGACACACCAACCCGGACATCCTATCTCTCAAGCTTTTCCGTTCCAGGGACCCCGGGCGTCCTCTCGTATTCCCGCAGCGGATCCCGAGTCCGTCTGCACTCCCGAAGCAAGAGTTCAAGTCGTATCCACCGCAGCGACAGCAGCCTGCAGAGCCAGGACGACGGACAACCCCTGCATCATCACCAACATCCAAATGGAGCCAAGAAGAAGCGCACACCCTCATCACGGCATCAACCGTCCGAGTCGGCCGGACGCCGCGATGCAGAATGGATGCTTCGAGCCGGGATCGCGCTCGCTTCGTCCACGCGAGAGGAAAAAGGCCAGAGCTGGCTCGTGAAGCGCGAGAGCTCGACTAGTCTCATCTCGGAAACAAACTACGACAGCCCGGTTTTGGCCCGCCGGCCGAGATCCGGGAAGTCTACGCCGGCCGCTCACTCCAGATGGGGATCCCGTTCGGCAAGTCGAAGGAACAGCAGACCTGATATGGCCATGACGAGCGTCGATGCGCTCTCCACCAGATCGGGATCGGGTGCTCATGACTCGGCCGGTCCCGACGAGGAAACACGCCATTTCGTCCCTGACTTTGTGGATGAGCGTATCCGCGCGGAGATGGCATCCATCCAGCAGTTCGAGGACGGGTACGCCTCGACCTCGGACGAGGAGTTCGACTCGGAGGACGAGATCGACGAGCAGGAACTGCAGCGTTTGACTCGGGAGCGGGGTTTCGGCCTGGGCAGCTGGATCGATCGGATGGTCGAGTGGACGCTCTTCGGTGTCGAGGATCTACCTCTTTCTGCAAATGTCCAGTCCATTCAGCCAGCAAAGCATCCCGACGTATCGCCAGACGAGAACAATGTCCTCGATGATCACTCTTCCGCGGCAGAGTTGACCGACGACAATGCTAGCGTCTCGGCTGACGAATCTATAGCTTCGAATGTGGTAGAGAAGCCAGGGGAGAATGGAGGCTGGGAGGATGCAGGATGGCTCCTCCGTGTTATGAAACGTGCACTATCATGAGCCTCACAAAACGCGATCTCCGCATTGTCCAATTTGTCATGCATTGCTTTGTTTCAGTCTTTCGCCTCGAGAATATAACTACCAGACTTGGGCCTCGAGATAATGTGGAGTTCCCTCGTTTACTTGAACATTCGTCCATACTCATCTAACTCACGATCAACCAAAGATTCTGCATATTCGTTTGGATACATGACTAATTCACAATCTGCCAACTGTCATTTCCCTTTTATTGCGTCTCACCCTCTAGATGCATTTTTCTAAGTTGCTTTTGACCGTCGCTTCAATGTGGCAAGAGGCCAATACCCATACCCACATGTAGCTGGGCCAGGACAAGTCTCTGATGCCTATGAATTTCCACAGTGCTGCCCGGCGACAATCATCCTGCTGGTCTAAGAAGCTTGTCTAGACACAACTTTCCAATCCACGCATTGTGAATGCGACGTTTTTCATCAAAAAACTGAGCATGCTAGCCATGCAAGGATTGAGAGCATCTGTATCTTTTACTTGACACATGCGCCCACTGGGCACAGTAATTCAGAATATGGACGAAGCCACCGTATTTGAAGTTTGACACCAAGTTCCAACCACCAGTATGATTGGAATGAGAGAAAAGAGAATGGCCAAAGGGTATACAAGACAGGTAGCAGACATAGGGGAAATGATTGCCTTTAAAATGGCACAAATCCAGGGATAATCTTAAGAAGTCGGCCGTAGCAGAATCGAAACAAAGACGAAGAAGGAAAAGGGTGTAGAAGGAATGAAGAAATCGAAGAAAAAGAGGCTAGCGATGGTTCATGTCGGTGGTGGTATGATGTAGCTTGACAGGTAAGAAGACGCAATGATTGAAGTATTCGCCGTAACCTTGTGCTCTCTCTAGGTAACGATAAAAAAAGACGACGAGCCTGGCTTTCAGAAATATGACACAATAAATAAAGCGCAGTGTCCCTTTGCAAACTGTAAACGTCAAGAGATCCTCAACTCTCTAATTCATGCAGTAGGTATCGTGATCGTATCGTATGTAGGCGTGCACGGTCGAGGAATCGGACAGTAGCCATCGAAAATGATGAGGTAAAGCGCAACGCTGCCGCAAGGGTGTATCAAGTTGCAACAAAGGAGCGAAACTGCGAGAAGTGCTTCTTTACCAGGGTCCAACTTTGACGGGAGTTCCCAAGCCATAAGTGCCGGAAAGTAACTGTTCCCGAATCGAGCCAAGGTCCCCGCCAGTCGAACTTCCATAGCCTTGGGAGTCTGGGCCGTGCATCCAACCCAAGCTGTTACCAAGCTCGTTGACGGCAGCCTGAAGTCGACCGCCCGAATTTTGGTTATGCTTCGCCAGTTTCTGATCCCATCCACCGTACTGCAGCTGAATCCCGCCACCACGCTTCGCCGCCTCTCGGATTACCAGAATCCATGCCTTGCAAATCTCATCATACGCAGAGTCCCGCTCTATGTTGTTCTGTGGTGAGTTCCATCGTGGCAATGCGTGAATGATATCTGTAGCCCCGTCCAGATAACTTAAAGACACGGACGCTTGAGTTTCATGTGGCGGCAAGAAATGCGGCGTGAAATCACTCAGAGCATCCAGAAGATTTCCCAACGGCAGTCGGACACGGTTGTACGCATAGTCCGACTCAGAATTGCCACCCAACGGAAAGGAGTTTTGTAGAGTCGATTGGTAATTTCGGAGAACCTGGAGAGCAGAGGAAACACTCGGGCGTGGGGACGTGTGAATTACTTCGTCAGCCAAAGCCGGGTGACGCTCGCACATTGACCGTAGTATCCCCCTCAAGGCATCTGTGTCGAGGGTTTCCAACAGTCGAGGGAGGGAAAGTGGTCTGCCAGAGACGTTGGGGCGGGAGCGTTTGAAGGAGCGAGGAGCCGGAAGAGATCGAGGAGTGAAGGCGGGGGAGTTGGTGGGAGAAGCTGACATCCGTCCATCGTGATCATTGCCATCATCGTCGGCTTTCCGTTTACGGTTGCTGGGTGTATGAGTAGGGGTAGACACTGGGATAGTCGTCAGCTCCAGATCTCGACCGTGTAACCCCAAAAAGTCACTTACTTGGATGTGGAGAAGAGAGACGAGAATACTCGTAAAAGTGTGGAGGTACAGGTGGTGTAGCCACCAAGCTGTTCATGATGGGTCACAAACAGTTGGTGGGCAAAGAAGTACTGATATCTCTCAGTGGCGGAGGGAGACGAGGATTTAGAGCACAAGATAGCAGGAGGATGGGAAGGAGGGATAAAGCAAGGGAAAGACAAAATTCCAAACAAAAAAAAGATGGAGAATCAGAAAAGAGAAAGAGAGAGAAAGGGGACAGAAGAAAGAGGGCGTAAGGATGAGTAGAGTTGAGGTGTAGGTGAGTGAGTGGTGGGGAAGGGCGAAAGAAAGAAAAGCGGTGGACTTGCACTTTGCAGGCGGTTGCGGGAGGCAACGCAGGCCGACTGCGCAGGTTTCTGGTGCATGACACCATCCATGATCATTACACGTGAGGTTTTAGGGGGCGAGGTTTCATTTCTACATTTATATTTGATCAACGGAGGCTTAAGAACCATTTCTTTAAAATCATAGAAAGGTATGTGCTCCATTCGAGTAGTCAGAAACGGTCTAAATACATCGAGGGAACCAACAATGAAAACCATATTTTCAATTCCGACGCCAGGGAAATGCGAGACCACCAAAACGACTGAGACCATACGGCATACATCTCCCTACCACAGAGATCGTAGGAAGTATGAAAAGAAAAGAAAAATGATATCTACAAGTACAGGGACTGTGCAGCCACAATGTCCCTACGCACCTTAGTCAGAGCTTCCTCGAATTTGCTCTCGAGTTCCTCGTTACCCATAACCTTGGAGGCCTGCGCCATCTGACGGAGACACTCCTCCAATCGACGGAAGACCCGAATCAACGATCCTTCATAGACATCGGTCATTCCACTAATGAGAGGGACAAGTTAGTTTTCGAAGCAGACTTCGACTAAGCGCACCGATAGATGGACAACTCACCAAATATCAGCAAAGGACTTGCCGTTCGCCCATTCGTAGATGACCTCCATAAGCTCCCAGTGGAAACTGTTTACATATTCCTCCTCGTTGACAGCCAGCTTGGATTCTTGAGAAACCTTGGCAACTATCCGGGCCTGTGCTTGAATTTCCTTCAGGGGCTTTGCCAGGTCGTCCCGCGTCAGAGCAGGAGTCTCCTTGGACTTCTCCTCAAAAACGAATACACTCAGTACAGCAGCGATTTGTTCCGGAGTAAGTTTGTTGAAGAAACCGTTGAAAAGAAGTTCGCTGAGCATGAGCTCGTCTCCCGTGCTGATTTCGCAGGCGACTCGTGCCTTCAGCTGCACGACTTCGGCCTCGTTAATGAAACCGAACCGACGTAGTACACGCTTACGGCACTTCAGCTCATCAAGCTGCATAATGGACATGGCCTCGGAGATCTTCTTCTTCGTCTCCTTGATCTTTGTTCCCAGCTCCACCTTCTCAGAATATTGCTCGTAAAGCTCTGGTAGCCGGGGAGAGTTGTGCAGAGGGTTGGAAAGCAAACGAGACTCGAGGACCTCAACTTTCTGTGGTGATAATCAGCATTGCGCATAATTCAAAGTAAATGCAGAAGAAGATATGTGTCTTACTCTGAGTAGTTTCTTGAAACTTTCGCCCTTGATATTCATATCCTCAATCGGATCAAGCGTAGCAATGCCATCGGGGAAGCGCTTATGGATCTCAACTAGATATTTCTTGACTCCATTTTTCGCTTCTTTTGGATTCAGGTCCTTGGGAAGCTTCATGCGTACATGGGAGATGGCACGAATGCATTCTGTAAGAACTGGAACGACCTCCATTCGAGAATCTTCCCCTTCTTTCACCGGCCTGACTCCAGACGGTAACTCCTCAAATGTTTTTGTGGCCACAGACGGCCCTTCGGCAATATTGAGCAGAACATCGACGACGTATCTCTTGTCACGAGGAATCTCCTCCGTTGAATTCTTTGGTGGCTTCCGTTGTTTGTAATTGACAACCACACCCCATCCAAAGTCTTTGTCTTTGTGTTTGATGTGCACTAAACGTCCCGGAGACATAAAGGTCAAAGAATAATCTGGATGGCTGATGACTGCTTGTATGTCATCTGCAAACTTGTCGAGCTGCGTCCTCAATTCGTAGTATTCGCGAATGGTGCCTTCGTCAGAAATGGTCATGTTGGCCCTCTTCTCTTCAAATTCCTGTAGCTCTGCAATGGGGTCAGCGCAAATATCCTCCTTCCAGCTATCAAGTGATTAAGCATACGTTTCTCGAGCTCGGCAACACCGGCCGTGTTTTGGAATTGGTAGAAGCATTTCTCCAGCATGAACTCGGGCGAGATGCCTTCCACACGCATCAGGTTCAGTATCATATTGTAACCCAAATGGAAAGCTGAGTTGAGCCTATCCTGCTCTCCGCGCACAATCTCCTTCGCCACCGCAGGATCCATCTCTTCACCAATCATCATGATCACGAGACCGCGGTCATCAAGACCTCTTCGACCAGCTCGACCAGACATCTGGACGAATTCGGACGGCGTTACCCAGCGCTGGCTAAAACCGTCAAATTTCCGGACGCTCGTGAAGACAACAGTCTTTGCAGGCATGTTCAGGCCGATTGAGAACGTTTCCGTCGCAAACAGCACCTTGATAAGTCCTTCTTGGAAGAGAATCTCAATGGTCTCTTTGAGAATAGGAAGCAACCCAGAATGATGGACACCGATACCTCTCCGGAGCAGAGGCAGAATGTTTTTAATCTGAGGCAGGTTCCTATCTTCTTCGGAAAGCATCTCGATAGCGCTGTTAAAAACCTTGGATACCATCTCCTTCTCCGAATCATCATTGAAGGCCAAACGACTCATGTTGAGAGCGCACGCCTCGCATTCACGTTTGCTGAAACTGAAGACAATGACGGGGTTGAGGTTCTTCAGCATGATCATTTTCACAATCTTGTAAATGTCGGACGGCCCTTCAGTTCCCCCCTTATTCGACCTCTTGTCTTTACCCTTTCCCTTCCTTTTGGCCATAGCATCCGACGGGTCATCTCCCTTCTTGTCTGCGATGCTGCTCATTGCCTTTTGGAAGTTTTCTTCGCGGAACACTCCCTTTTCGTCGACGACGAGAAAGATGCCCTCACCACCTGCGGGGAAGAAATAATGTTGTAAAGGAGTAGGTCTGAAATCAGTATATACGACGTGACAGGGTTGGTTGTGCATCTTGACGATCCATTCGGCGAACTGCATAGCATTGGGAATTGTCGCCGACAGGAATACATATCTGACCTTATCCGGTAACAAAATGATGGTCTCTTCCCAGACCACTCCCCGAACTACCATAACTGTCAGTAGCTTTTAAAGTCAGCACCATTCACGAGACTTACCGGCATCACGCATGTAATGAATCTCGTCGAAAACAACCCATGCAACTTCGCGCATAATTTCCGAGCCGCGATACAACATGGACCGAAGAATCTAGCCGAGAACGTCAGCGAACACCCAGTTGCGCTTGGAGTGTCATGGAGGTCTACCTCTGTTGTCATGACCAGACAGGTCGCTGTTGGGTTGATAGTGACATCTCCCGTCATTAAACCAACATCACCAAATTCCGCCGCGAACTCTCGGTATTTCTGGTTACTTAAAGCCTTGATAGGACTTGTGTAGATGACTCTTTGGTTGTTCTTCAAACTTTGCGCGATAGCGTACTCCGCAACTACCGTCTTACCGGCACTGGTATGAGCCGAGACCAGAACACTTTCCTCTCTCTGAATGGATGCAACGGCCACTTGCTGGAACGGGTCGAGAGTGAACGGCCACACCCTTGCAGGGTTCTCAGGCGGTTTGTGTTGCGAAATCGGAACGTATGGATAGTTGGGCGGAATGGCGACTTGATGCCGAACCTGGTGCGACAACTTGACCGAAGTTGTCTCCTTTGCGGTTTGTAGACCTGCAGATGCTGCAACCTCGCGCTCCTGCGCCGTCTCGAATTCGTCTGCTAGTACAGGCTGCGGTTCCTTCTCGAGTCGCGGACGTTTCGCACCAGGTTGTTGCTGGTTGTTCTCGGTCGCAGGCGCTTCAGCCTGTTCCCCATATGCAGCTTCTCCAGCGGGTGCATCGGGAATCTCGATATCTTCCTTGCTCTCTGTCGCTGCGCCATTTTCCTTCACATCGCCATTTACCTGACGCTTCTTGCTCTTGTCTTTCTTGGGTCGTTTGGGTGCACCATCGGCGGGCTTCGCTGCCGCTTGAGGCTGGTCCTCGAATACATCAAAGAGTTCATCCATTATCGAGACAAACTCCAGAATCAGCCACAGATGGCAGATATGAGGCCAAGTTGAGCTGAGACGCCTGTCGTTCTCTGCGATCAACTAAGAAATTTCAATGTTCCTTCTAAGGAAGGCGGCGTGTGATTGGGCAGTAACAGTTTTCTTTAGAAATTATTATCACCGCCGGGAAAACTTGCTACTTCGGAGCGAAAATGTCACGTGATACGGGTTCCGGGGAGCCGCCGAAGCTGTGTCGTTCCACTCCTTCTCTTTCCTTCCGGGTGGTCGATTATCGGGTTACTTCGACGGTATCGTGTCTCCTGCTTCCCTCAAGGTGCGTAATTGTTACTTTTGACTGCCACTTCCCTCAGTTGGATCTGACGGGTGTGTTTAAGATGAACGCTGCTTCTGCTCTCCGCGCCAGAATGGCCACCTCCTTCGTCGCCCGTCGTGGCTTTTCCACCACCCGGGCCCAGCTCGGAAGCCCATACCACTACGCTGAGGGCCCTCGCTCCAACATTCCCTTCAACCCTCTGACCAAATACTTCTTCTGGAGATACTGGGCTTTCATGAGTTCGTCCTTCCAATTGAATGTCCGCGATGCAGCAAATCAACCATGCTGACTTTTGGATGTGTAGTTACCGGCTTCGGTGCTCCCTTCGCCATTGCTGGTACGTTCTCAGTAGTCGAACGCAGGATCATATGTATCCGTCTAACACTGCTCCTACACAGTTTGGCAAACCTACAAGACCCGTTAAGAAGCTCGATTACGCTGAGACTTCTCACACCTCGGCATCCTTGGGCATTGGGAAATGGCGGGAAATGTATCCTATCCTTGAAGCATTCGGTATTATGTACAAAGTTCAGAATTCAGTGGATTTCGACGCATCAATGCTTTGCGATCTATTTTATTGTTTTCTTTCCTCGTAGTTGTGGTTGTAGTGGATTGTGCAGATGGGTTGATGCCCATTAGAAGAATATGGATGAAGTCATTGGTCGAGCGCTCACTTTTGTCCGTCCGAAAATTAAAAATCTTTGGTCGGCACAGCTATGTTTGCAGTCCGCAGACAACACAATAATTGTACCTGAAACGAGCTAATCCTTTTCGGAGTATTTCACGAAGCTCTTTTCATGAAGTCGATCACTTGATTGCTCTGAATCAACTATTTACTTGTGCAAGCTTCGTCGATACATGGCGGGGTAAAGTCTTCAATATCTTGAAAGATGCGCAACTTGAAAAACGTGCGCCTCGCGGAGGTACATCTTCAGAATGAGCTTCCTCTTACGGCTACCGCGTGGGATACAGCTTCGGACGCTGTAATTTGTACCTTTGGACCTACAGAAGCGAACCCCATCATTGAGCTTAGGAGGAAGCACCAAGACAGCTACTTTACAACCCCTGTAGGCGCAGAAGTATTTGAATGCATCGCATCCTGGGATGCGCCATGCCCGCTACCTGATTTGAGCTGCGATCGGGTTCTGTCGCTACATTACTTCGCGGACAATCACACCGCGTGCTTGGTTCTGGAAGGAGGTGACATCGTCATTGTTCGTGAGGAACCCCTTCCGGGTGAAGATAAGATCGAGATCGTGGGTTCAGTCGATGTTGGCATTGCAGCTGCCGCTTGGTCTCCGGATGAGGAGCTACTAGCTCTCACAACTAGAGCCAATACCTTTCTCTATATGACTAGAGAGTTTGAGAATGTTGCTGAGATCACGTTCACTCCCGAAGATCTTAAAGCATCCCAGCATGTTTCCGTGGGCTGGGGCAAGCGAGAGACACAATTTCAAGGAAAGAGAGCCAAAGCCCTCAGGGACCCCACGATGCCTGAAAAGGTAGACGAGGGCAAAATGAGCAGCAACGATGACGGCAGAACTACTATCAGCTGGCGCGGTGACGGTGCTTACGTTGCTGTGAACAGTATCGAAGCGGGTGTTCGTCGCGTGATTAGGGTCTACTCCAGAGAAGGCACTTTGGACAGCGTGAGCGAGCCAGTCGATGGTCTAGAAGGTGCCCTTAGCTGGCGGCCCTACGGCAATCTAATTGCGGGGATTCAGCGGCTTGAAGACAAGGTTGATGTGGTATTTTTTGAGAGAAACGGCTTGCGCCATGGAGAGTTCTCGCTTCGCCTCACCGAGGAAGAGAGAGCATCCTGGGCCTCTGATATTCATCTCAGTTGGAATGTCGATTCAACAGTCCTTGCTGTCTTGTTCCGCGATCGTATTCAGTTCTGGACCATGGGTAACTACCACTACTATCTCAAGCAAGAGGTTCCTGTGCTGGCCAATCCGGATTATCCTCGTCCTTTTGTCTTCAAATGGCATCAAGAGAAGGCTCTACGCTCTGTTGCTTGTGGCTCAGGTACTTGGCACTCCGATGTCTCTTCCATATACATGCTGATGATCTTTTTCCAGCGTCGATATTGGACGTAGACTTTGTCTTCGATGTTGCCCATGGTTCGACCGTCTCTCCTCATGACGTCGGTGCTGTTGCTGTGGTCGATGGAAGTATGTTTGGATTCACATCGGATGAGAAGAGCCTCATGCTAATTCGCAGAAGAAACACTCAAGTTGACGCCCCTAAGACTATCGGGAGTTCCTCCGCCAATGGCTCACAATAACGTGCCAGTGCACTCGAACGTTGTCGATGTCGCATTCAGCAAGTCTGGCACTCGAATAGCGGTCCTTATGAAAGATTGCTTCTCTGTCTACATGTGGTCACTGAAGACTCGTCCTGTTCCTTCTCCAATACTCGAATCTAGCCATCCCTTGCCGGACACTGTAGACAGCCGACCACGACAGATCGCTTTTTTGAACGAGAATGAAGTCTACATTCTCAGGAACAGTGGACCGAACAGCGCTCGTATTGAAAGGACAACGCTCGAGACCCGATCGACGACGACCGCCTATCAAGCAACAGACTCGGAGCAGCTTCTCACAATTGTCCCAGCCCTTGGACATGACGCTTTGTGGCTTTCGCATGTCCGTCAACCTGGGCGCCCAATCGCGTACTCTATCTTGAAAGCCTTCTCCTCCGGAGACGTCGACGTGGACTATTGGGACCAGAGCCCTGCTGTCGACACCCACTGGGCTCGGGCTGTCCACTTGTCAGAGGATGAGGTATTATCTCTCATTGCCCCACAATTGACTGAAATCTCGCTGACAGCTTAAAAGCGCGTTTTGATCTCATTATCGAGGACCGGGGCCCTTTATGCAAATAGCCAACTGCTTGCAAAGAATTGCACGTCCTTCCTCGTGACCCAAGCGCACGTCTTGTTTACTACTTCCCAGCATCTTCTCAAGTTTGTTCACTTGGCAAAAGCAGAAGGTTTGTTGAATATGGCGATCTCATTTCCATTTTCTAATGGCTAATTTCAACTTACAGAGATGGAAGTTCCTGCCGACACCCCCGAGACGGACGAACGATGCCGAAGTATCGAACGTGGAAGCAAACTGGTGTCAGTCATGCCCTCTAAGTTCGCTGTCACCCTACAGGCGCCCAGGGGCAATATAGAGACAATCTACCCTCGGGCTCTTGTCTTGGCCGGCATCAGAAACTACATCGATCGAAAGGACTACCGCTCCGCATTTCTTGCCTGCCGCAGCCAGATGGTAGACATGAACATCCTTCATGATTATGCACCTGAACAATTCTTGGAAAATGTTGCATTATTCGTGGATCAAGTGAAGAGGGTAGATTTCATCGATGAATTCCTATCCCGGTTGAGGTGAGTTGACGGCCTGACTTTTCCTCTCGAGAGCCGTGCTGACCGGTCCTCAGTGAGGACGACGTCTCACAAACTTTGTACAAGGACACCTTAAAGACACCCAGGGAGGTTCAAACCACAGTTCAGCCGGAGAATACAGCCTCTTTCAAGCCGACGACTAAGGCCAGCAAGGTCAACCGAATCTGCGATGCGTTTCTGGCCACCCTCGAGAAACGCTTGGACACCAACTTGCATAACCTGGTCACTGCACATGTTTGCAAATCGCCACCGGATCTCGAAGCTGGACTTCAGCTTGTCGCTCGCCTGAGAGGTTTGTTTACAGTCACGAGTACTCCTTTGCCAGTTGCTGACCGCTCTATAGAACAAAGCGCGGAGCAAGCAGAGGACGCAATTGAGCATATGTGTTTCCTCACAGATGCTCACCGCCTGTACGACCATGCATTGGGTCTCTACGACCTCGAGCTCACTTTGTTGGTTGCTCAGCAGGCTCAAAGGGTAAGATTGGCCCATGTGGTTGGCGAGCAAGTCTCTAACCTCGACTAGGACCCTCGAGAATACCTCCCATTCCTGCGGAAACTTCAGCAGCTTCCCGACGATCGACGTCGTTTCGAAATTGACAATTATCTTGGCCGCTGGGCCAAGGCTCTGAAGCATCTCCATACTCTCAACGCCTATGACGAGATGCGCGCTTATGTCATAAAGCATGAGCTGTACAAAGAAGCGATTGACTTGTTCAAATATCAGCAGGAGCAGCTGCGTGATATGACGCATATCTATGCCGATTTCTTGCACGATCACTCCAAATACAAAGAAGCAGGAATCGGTACGTCTCTCCATTCTTATATAGTCCCGCCAAGTAGCACGCGAACACACTAGTGCTGACTCTTTGTAGCTTACGAGTCTCTATCGCTCTACGAAGATGCATACAAGTGCTACCACCTGGCGCACCTCTGGCGCGAGTCTCTATACTGTGCCATGATGGTTCCCCTGTCGGAAGCGGATCTCACCGCACACGCACTTGCCCTATCGACTACATTGACCGAAGAAAGCCGCGACTACGTCTCTGCAGCTCACATCCACGCAGAGCACCTGCATGACATCCCGGCAGCGGCTCGCCTCCTCTGCCGCGGTTCTCGCTTCGCGGACGCCACGCGTATCCTCGCGCTCCATGGCAAACAAGATCTGATCCCGGAGGTCGTAGACACAGGTCTCGCAGACTCCATGGGAACCACGACGGACCTCCTTGCCGACTTCAGGTCACAGTTGAACGCCCAGGTTCCACGTATCCGAGAACTACGCAAACGCCGTGCTGCCGATCCCCTGGCCTATTTCGGTGGTGATCCAACTACCGGTGACCTCGGAGTCGATATTCCAGATAACGTCTCTCTGGCTCCCACGGACGCCTCCACACTGGCTGGCCGCACCATGTTCACGAGGTACACCGGCAAAACGACATCCTCACGGCATACGTCCAAGACCCGGCGGCGAGAGGAGCGTAAGCGGGCGCGTGGTAAGAAAGGCACGGTCTACGAAGAGGAGTACCTGGTCAATAGTGTGCGACGACTCATTGAACGAGTCAACTCGACTGTTGCTGAAGTGGAAACGCTTGTTGACGCACTCCTGCGGCGGGGGATGCGCGAGCGCGCCGCTGCTATTGAAAAGACTATGCAGGAAGTGCTGAAGATGTGCGCTGATAGTAGGGAGGAAGTGTTTGGCGCCCCAGGACAAGACGAGTGTGAAAACGCCGCAGAGGGCCCCGAGGGTGAAAACCTTGATGGTGCCGAAGAACTTAGACCTCGCGGGGGACAGCGTGTGCTCGCCGAGAGTGTCACGTCCGTGCTGGGTACCGGTAAATCAGGGCGGGAAGTCCCACCGGTCAAGGAAATGAAGAAGTCTGCCCTGCTGAACTAATCTCCTAGTATGGATGAGGTTTGATTACTTTTTTTGGGCTACTATCTGCTGAGGTAAATTATGGATAGATAAAAAGGAGTAATAAACCCGAAATCCAACAGTGTCTGGACCACTTGCTAATGGACGTTGCACCATGCAATGCTGTTAAGAACATGATATGCAGTTGTAGCTTAATGATTTGATGTGCATGGCTGGAACTGTTGTTGCGCTAGTTTTTGCGTTAAAAGAGTCTGGATTAAAACCATAATGGACAATTCAGGAGTAGAGAAAATGATCACAGCTGGGTATCTTCTCGTGTGAAGCACCATGTTCGAGGGCACTTGTGCGCTGATTAAAATGTTCTGGAGTGCTCATGACATTCAAGAAGAGAGGATATCACCTGTTGCGCTCACAAGGTGATCCTCCACGCTGATAGGACCCTCCCCGACACCAGTCAGAATGACACGGCTGATGCCGTTCTTCAAGACTTCCACAGCTCTAGAGTCAACCTTCTCCAGAGGCACGCCTGGAGCAGTGACGTTCTTCAAGATATCGTAGAATGGGCCGTCGAACCCTTCCGTGTTGGTGCCCAGAATAGCCTTGACGGTTCCTGCGACCAGCTCGGAGTCTTTCTCAAGGTAGTAGATAACGGCATTCGGGCCAGCGTCGAATGTGTAAGCACACACAGTCTGGCCAACGGCACGGTTAATGTCGTGGACGAGTCTCACGGCAGCTCTGGAGACGTCGTTCATGTAGAAGATTGGAGGCCAGGAGTCGAGGCAAGTTGCGTGGAAGCTATTCGAGTCACGCATAGTGATTTCGGCAAAGGCAGGGAAGTCCTTGTTCTGGATTGCCGTCTCAATGGCGGCCATTCGCTCAGGGACAACGGAAGCGGCTCGGGTAGCAAAGAGACTCGAGGTAGCAACGGTAGTCTGCATACCCTCTGTGCTGGGGACGTCTTTCTTCTCAGCACTAACCACCAGGATGATTGCACGCATCTCAGGCCAATGAGATGCAGGAGCAACTTCCTCAGCCAGACTGTCGCTACCATCTTCCCGATCGCCAGCACGCCAGGCAACATAACCGCCCATCAGAGATCGACAAGCGGAGCCAGAGCCCTGACGGGCAATACGGCTGAGCTCCAGGGGAGATTGCGGAAGCTGATAGAGATCCGCTATAGCACGGACAAGTGCTGCGAAGCCAGCGGCTGAGCTCGCGAGACCAGCAGCGGTGGGGAAGTTGTTCTCGGAAACAATTCGCAGTGGGAGAGTAGACAGTTTAGGCAATGAGGAGTCGGCATTTTCGAGAGCCTGGCGGAGGGAACGCAGATTGGAGAGACAAGCGAGTGTGCGTTTGGATGACTGAATATCCTGGGGCTTGCCGTTCAAGATGAGCTCGTCTGCGGCGGGGTAGATAGCTGAGCAGGAGGCGGTAGTGAGGGTTCGGAGGGAGCGCTGAGAAAGGGTAACAGAAAGGGAAGAATTGGTCGGCAGATTCAGAGATGCATCTCTTTTACCCCAATACCTAGAGTACCACTGTTAGGAGAAAACGAGGATCACCATAGAACGAACGATGGGTTCAATAGGGGGCGATTGTCAACTCACTTAATAACAGCAATATTGACAGGGGCTGTGGTGGTAGCCCGATAGACCGTACGATCAGAATTAGCCGCCATCGTGTTCGAATTCAAGGGAGTTGCGTTTCTGTCGAAATAGGGGGGGGAGAGTGGTATACTATAAGCTCAATTGTTGATGAGGGGCTGTGGATTACCTGACCATCTCGGGCATTACCATTTCGGGCAATCAGCGCATTCTACCGAGTAAAAGGTGTTGGCCTTGAAGGCGGTCAAGCATCCGAAATCCTTCTCCGCCTTCCGAATCTCTTTGACTAATCCAATAATTTTTATGGGTGCTTTCAATGAGATATCCTGAGATCTTACGTCTTGGGTTGGTTTTCAGCAATTCTCCGAAATGGGCGCCGGTGCAAGTACGCCATCTGTTCCCCCTGCAGACTCAGCTCCCGCTGCAACCTGCCCTGTCGACCACAAAACCCGTGAGATATGGTTGCAGCAGCACAAGGCTTCGGGCGGAACTCCCCATCCTCTGCCTGGCGAAGAAGAGAAAGCGAAGACAAAGCTTCAGCGGTCTTTGTCCACCGATCGTGAAGTGAGCAGCATACCACGAGCTTTCGATGCCTCATCGCGAGAACCGTCCTCCGAAGCTCCCGCCACATGTCCGTCGCCGTATGCCGCATCGCACGGCACACCATCAAACGGAGAGTCCGAAACGGGTCATGACCAGGTTACAGGCAATTGGATTTATCCATCTGAACGACAATTCTTCGAGGCTCTGGTGCGCAAAGGAAACACACCTGCGACCACAAGCTCCGCCTCCGAGCTGGCGACAACGGTAGCGTCGATTATCCCCATACATAACGCCGTCAATGAGCGTGCCTGGAGACAGATTCTCGAATGGGAAAGTCAGGCGCCGTCGTCAGATCCTGGTAGCAAGAAATGCGGTGGACCAAAGCTGTATTCATTCCGCGGGCTGGGCGTCGACCCCCAGTTTCTCAGTCCCCGCGCCCGTTTCAATAGCTTGTTAGGGTACCAAAAACCTTTCGACCGACATGACTGGGTGGTGGAGAGATGTGATGGCGAGCGTGTTGAGTACGTCATTGATTTCTACCAGGGGAAGTCATCAGGAACAGACGGCGGTGCAGCCGGGTTGACTGCCAACACGGGGCCCGGGAAACTCAGTTTCTACCTCGATGTACGGCCAAAGCTCAATACGTATGAGGGTTGGAGGATGAGATTCAGACGCTTTACGGGGTTGTAGAGCCCGCGTCGGTGTCGATCAGTTCGCTGGTTCATTTATTATTCCCCGCTTGCACATATAGAGGCGAAAAGGAGTTTGGGTGTAACATTAGCAGCAATTATCTCGATGTATGTTCTTGTATAGCACAGCAGCTATGTATGATAAGGAACAAGCACGCAAAGCAGGAAACTTAATAAAATATTCTTCACTCCAAATACGCCTGTTGTTCATCATAAAAAAAAAAAAGAAAAAAAGAAAAGGAAAAACAAGTCATGAGTGTGGTGAATCGGTACCAGCAATTCAAGGTATAACCATACATAGAATCATACATGTGAGGATGTCGTCGTAAGAAGGAGAAGGGGTGGCCGGGTTCGAGAAAAGTCAATCGAAGCAATCCGAGCTGTCCGATATAGTCATAACAGACTATCCGAGAGTGGCTGCTAGGACAATGATGACCAAAATCACGGCAAGAATAAGAAGTAGGCAGCAAGCCTTATTCCGAGCGTTCTTTTGGTATCTGCTGGCGCTACGAAGCTCGACGTTCGCGCCCCGAGTGTCCGTAGTGACTCTCTCTACATTCTCACTAATGATATCCAGCTGGCCTCCTTGCTCGTGAACAATATGCGCGACGTCGCGGAATAATTCATTCAGCTCGCCAACGCTTTGCTCAATGTTGCGAATCTCCGCTTCGCGCTCAATGATAAGAGCCTCCTGGAAGTCCACCTCATCTTGGTTGGCGAGACGAGGCTGCTCTTCGAGCAGTTGTTGTTGCTGGTGAGAGGTACCATCTGCTGACGCATGCTCACCCTCTTCCACTGCTGTGCGAGCGGCCACTGCAGACGCTCTTTGCTTCTCCAAAGCTCGACGCTGGACGGTCTGGAACTCCTCCAGTGTCGCCTTGAACTCCGAAGACAGCTTCTGTTGAGTCCACTTTTGTGAAGGCTGATGAGTAATTTAGCCAGTATTCATCGCCGTCAAGGGAAGCAACAATATATTTTCTAGCAACGTACATTCACATCCTCCCACATCTGGACTTTCTTAATCCCTTCGCCAACATGCTTGAACCCCGATCGAGTTTCCTCGAGGAGATTGTGAACTCGTTCGCGCACCCGCTCGGTGTCCCTTTTCGTTCCTAGAAGCGCGATCTGGTCCGACAGCCGTGTGATATTCGAGGTCAACGTGAACAACTGGTTTGAGAGACTCTCTGTTAGGCGGTCAAAGTCAGGGTCATCACGGTAGTGAGGATCTTCAGAACGGCGCATAGTAGTTGGCTGCGCCTCTAAGGAGTTCAAACGATCGAAGGACATGATGTGCGTCGTTATATTGGAAGTAAGTGACTGAGGAACGTTGCGGCAGGATGATGCATCAACATGCGGTGGTTGCCTTGTAGGAGCAGTGTTGATGCCCGCATTTGCAGGCCTCTATCACATGATGTATCTAGTGCGGCAGTGCCTTGTAAATCTGCAAGCGGAATAGCGTGGTCTACCTTATCATCTAGCCTCATCACCTGACCAACAAGGCTGTGGCTGGTGTGTTTTGATGCTTTTGCCCCAAAAGCTTCAATCATTTTATCATCGCATTCGGGCAGCTGTCAACACATCGCCCTCGTTTCTGGTGCTCCACAGAGTCGCCATTATACCCTGGTCTTCCTTTTTTTTTTTGGATAGGGCTCGAATCGCTCGGCGATTTTGATCATGCTCTAAATTTCTTACATTTACCTCTCTACCCGAGATCTCAGTGTCCCTCTTTCATTTTCCATCATGGCTGCCGCTAGGCCTCGGCCATATAGGCGCATTCTGACATCTGCCCTGCATCGGAGATTTGTCCATGCATCTGCCCTAGCGCTCTCGGTCTGCTATTTTGTTGCATTCCTTCTCGGAGACAAATCATCCTGTAAGTGGCATGGTTTACAAGTGGTCAGGTCCTGCATCGGGCTATTCTGTATAGCTGTAATTGGTAGCTGACTGCGTGCCTTCTCTGCTAGTTTTATGGGCATGGTTCCCAATTGGAGCATGCGGTTTCCGCACAGTTCTTCTTTTTCTCTCCAGTCTCGTCGTTTTCGTTCTGCGCGTCGGTCAGATGCACCTCGGGTCGAGAACAACTGCATCACCGATCGGAACGTTTAAGTACCTTGTCCCCCTCAACGTCATACAAACGTTCGGCTGGTACCTGTTCTCTGCTTGGTGGTTCAGTGAGATCTACAAGTGGTCGTGTCCTACAAGCGCGCAACTTGAATGGGTCAAACGGGGCAGGTATGGGTTCAATCAGGAAAGAATGAATTTTGGAGAACTATTCTAATCTAGAGAGGAATCAGGCCGCATGAGCGAGCAACACTGAACGAGAGACCGATCTATCTTCATACCTACCATGTGCTGTTGGCAATTGCGCAGTCGATCGTCCATCTCTACTACGACTATGACCGCGTTCCTATTCCTGTCGTTAAACCAGACTCTGGTGCTTCAGACCGAAGAACTCATCCGTTAGAGCCAGTCTCCAAGCGCATCAAAAGTGCTTTGCCCGAAATGATCAGGGGTGGTCTCACAAGGAGCGCACTGGTTGCAGCGATCTGCCCGTTCGCCTACGTCCTACTCCTCAGGCGGCCAGCATGGAGCTTCACCTTGTATTTCGCTAAGCTGTTTTGGAATTTTCCTAGATCTGCAGCGGACCCTCCTGGTGTCATTCCTGACTTTGGTGTTGGTCTGATGATTCGGACTGCCATATCCGGAGGACTACTAACCCTTTGCTGGCAATCCGCAAACCTTTTCTTCTCGGTGTTTATCAGCAAGGAACCCCTCAAGCTAGGTCAACCATTGACAGCGGAAGCAAAGGATCCTAACGGCAGCCTACTGACCGGCCTAAAGGC
This sequence comes from Aspergillus thermomutatus, assembly GCF_002237265.1. Taxonomy (NCBI): domain Eukaryota; kingdom Fungi; phylum Ascomycota; class Eurotiomycetes; order Eurotiales; family Aspergillaceae; genus Aspergillus; species Aspergillus thermomutatus. The sequence goes on along the minus strand of NW_020798129.1, from coordinate 59,367 downwards.
GAAGAAGGAGACAGTAAAGGCCTTTGCATTCTGGGAACTCTGCCTCATCAGTCAACAATTTCCCGATCGGCGAAAGGCGATATTCAATGACATCGACCGTGAAGATGGCTCCACATGGTCTCAGGTCTTGCAGTCTGCCACTGAGGTCATCAAGGGCGTTTCTAGCAGGATCGACGAACAGAAAATCCCACTTTCAAATGCGAAGCCTGAGCAGCAGACCGAAAAATCACAGCCTGTTCTCCATGCTCTGCCGCGTTTAGCAGAGCCTCCCAAGGAAGACAACATTTTCGCTAGCTCTCCTAAAGCGGTCTCGCGACATGAGAAGATCGGAGAGGCCTTCAGTTCGGCAGCCAGGAAGTATGGACAATCGCCCGACTGGACTCCGACAGCTAGGGCTCGAGCTCGTGATGTCTTTGACCGCGCATCCTCAGCTGTGCTGAGCCCTGAACGAAAGCAGAAATTGCTCGCTTCCTCCCGGGAGCTCAAGATGCTCACCGGACAGCCCAGCAAACCAGAGAATGTGCACCCTCTGCTCGCACAGGTCCTTCGCTCGCCAATAGGCCTCGTGCTCCGACAGACTTATGCCCGCCGATTATCCGGAATTGTCCTCGGCACACCGCACGCAAATTTATCTTCTATCGTTGATGCTATTGAGTCGTTAACCCGGCTCCTCATCGCAAGTCTTGCAGAGGATCAATACGGCAAAGTACAAGCCGATGTTCCCGGGGTTGTGCGCCTCTTCACAGAGATCATCACGGTCCTTGAGCCATTCGTCAACGGCGGGCTAGACGCTCACTGGACGGATGTCAACTTCCCACCCTCCAGCGACCCTGACGCCCAGGCCAAAGCGCGTCGTATTCCAGAGGTGGACCTCGTGCTCGATACAGTTAGGAGTTGCCTCAAAGACCTCTTATCTGCCTTCAATCCATACTTTAAGGACGTTGGACTGGTTGGGAAAGATCTCCGACTAGCGAAAGAAGCCGCCGGGTTGACTGAAGATGGATTTTAATGTGATATCATGATTTGGCGAGGGTTCTTTGCATCTAAGTCCGTCGTGAGACTAATTTCCTATATTCATCTCTGCCATTTTCCATTGCCTCCGGCCCGTGTCTCTGATGAAAAGCTACTTTCTCATCTCTACTTTTCTTTCCCTAAGTTTTCACCTTTTTCCGATTCCGTGGGCCGTTGGCTATGCATTGTTCAGGCGTTTGTTTGTGTTCTTTTGAAGCAAGATAGCCGTCTATTTAGGACTGTACACTACACTTATATTGCGGATCCAAGTGACCTCAAGCCAAAAAGCAATACCTCATCTCCTGACACCGATAAGTAATTGAACTAGTATCTTAGCTTTTGTGTATCCTTTTTACATGCACGCTTTCTTTTCGAGGTCTATATACAGCCTCCCAGCACCAGCTGGGCCTTGCATGCAGCATATCCTGTCTAGATCTATGTGGTCCAGACATGGCTCGTTGAGCCGCAGACCGAGAAACCCCAAGGTCTAGAGAGAGTGAGGAAGAAGAGGGCAAGGGGAAGGCGGAGATCGAGACGAGAAGAAACGAGACGAGAAGATAAGAAGTTGGAAGTGAGAAGTGAAAACCCAAATCGACCTAAGAACCAAACCGTGTATGGCGCACGGCCAAAACCAGACGAGCAGCCTCCCACAGAAATCCCCGGACTCCGATATACCCCTGCCAAAACCGCAATAGCAGATGATAGAATGAAGTAGATGAAATCATTTCACGTCATTTCAGAATGCCACCCTGTGTATGTCCTGTAAATTCTTATCTGCAGGTTATATAATCTCCTGGTTTCTTTCTTTGTGTTTTGCAAGCTCAGTATTCGGAGTGAGACTTTTGAATGTGAAATGCAGTCGTGGTCCAGACGCTATCAAGCAAAGGGTGACCACGAATGAAGAACTCAAATTTTTGATGACCCGTCGTGAACGAACGGGTGTAAACAGATAATGGTCGCATGTATGAGAATCGAGGCTGTGAGAAGCAATGATCGCTATCAAAGAACGGTAGAGTCTTGAAAACCATCGCAATTCAGTGTTTCTTCACCAAACGACCTACACATATACCAGTAGTTGTCAGCAGGTGCTCAGAACCTCACTGATCTTGTTTGAAGTGAGCGATCCCGTCGTTGCTGGCGCAGCAGAGCCAGCTCCACTGCTCTGTGTGGTGTTTATGGGTTCCGGAGGCGCCTCTTCCTTCATGCACGCGTTCTCTAGGACGTTGGTCCATTTACCACTCGTACCTGCATGGCTATGCTTCAGATGCTGTCGAAAATGATCCGCGCGGTAAAATTTCTTTCCGTTGTTGCACTCCCCGAACTTATGCACTGAGGTGAGATGTTCGAACCTGCGATCCCAGTCGGGCTGGGGAAAGTTTGGAAACTCCTCGCCGCAGTAGCCACAAGTATCGTGAGAAGGACCCGAATTTGTCTGCGCGGTAGGTGAAGACGAAGGGTGGAAAGCGGCTTGATACCCTGGTAAGGCCGCGCAGGACCAGGAATGACGCCGCAAGTGAAGAGAGTTTTGATGACGTTCAGCCTCGTTCTTATTCTTAAACCGATTATTGCAGAACTGGCAAGAATATTGTTTCTCCATCTCATGTGCACTAGACAACGTATTAATCACTAAAAGATCAATCACGGCAGATTAGAGAGGCAAATCATACCGTAGCTCTGCAGGACTGTCAAACTTTTTGGGTTTCTTCGGACAACAGTCACAGATATATAGTCCACCCATCTTAGGCGCAGCTGTTTTTGGCACACTAAGGGTAGTCTGCAAAGACAATTTTCTCGTACTATCTGTGTTTCGTAGTTCGGATGCGTTAGGAACTTGGCCGTTCCTCACATCTTGCTGACTAGCTAGTCCTCCGGGAGAAGTTGAACTGATCGGCGATTTGTCATGGAGAGCCTCAAAATCAGAATTTGGAGACAGCCCTCCGGGTGATGGACGATCAAATGTGGACAGGCTCGTCATACTGCTTCCTCCCATGGATATAGCCGCTGACGAATATGATCCCGAGGTCCTCAAACTTAACGATGATGCGGCAGACAAGCTCCCGTGGCTCTGTGTGTAGCCGCCATTGACCGAAAGGGTATTGGTAAATGGATGTCCAGTTGTTCTTCGCTGAGAAAGATCACCGTTGCTTGTGGTGACATGTGGCGCATGTCTATCGTCTTTTACTGGCTCGCGCGGTGGTGAAGAGGCTCTCCTCTTAATACCCGACTTAGAAGCGTCCAGATAGGGTGGCGTTGCTTCACGGAGGTTGAAGTATCGCGAGGGCAACGACTCATCGGTGGAAAAATCACCTTCGATATCCGAAAAAACGCCTTGGTCATAACTTCCGCGGTTTGATCGACTCGGTAAGCTCAGAGTTTCTTCACTTTGTGGTGTTGTGCCACCTCCCCGGCGCCGATATACGTCACGCAGAAAGGCCGAGTGGTCGTACTCTACCGCTGAGGAAGGGGCGCTACTCTCAACACTGGGGCTTCGGTGACCGAGATAGTCTCTCCAGCCAACCTTGGTACCAGGAGATACCGCGCCAGATTGAGAGCTGCTTATCCATCGCACGTCGAGTGTTGGGCCGTCGGAACCCCCGGGAGATGGTAAACCCCCGAAACTTCTCGGTGGAATGGGCAGCGTCGACAGTGAGGCTTTGGTATCGTTACCAAGGCTGATTGATTGTCGGGGAGAAAGCGGTTTGCCTATCTTGGAAAGAAGATGTTGGTCGTATGCATCAGATGAATCCTTCACACTTCGTCTGGAAAAATCTCGCTCGCCTTTCAATATCGGCCCGGGTGCGTTGATGGTAATGGAATTGCGAAATCCTTCCTCTACTGGTGGCGGAGGTTCTATCTTTATATGCGCCTTCGGACTTGTCGAAACAGGCAAGCCGCTTTGTCTTCCGTCCAGTTCATCCAAGGCCATTCGATCAGTCTTGCATACGGATTCCAGGCGACGATGGCCTCCAAACAGGCTCGAACCGGGATTGATTGGTGCGAGTCTTGCAGACCCAGGATAATTTTTGGCGTTCGCAAATAGCCAACCGGCATCATGGCCATCTTCGAGGTCAGTAATATGCGGGGGCGGAGGAAGCGGCGGGGGAGCAAAGTTTGTTATTGATTTGGCCGGTATGGGCATCGGCCTGAGGGGTGAGGTAGACTGTCTAGACATGCTTTTTGGCGATCTCTCGATAAAGTGGGATTGATCATACCCACTGTTATTGATTTCATGCACATTGATTAATGGTGGTGAGAGTCGCCGAAAGTCCATGGTACAGCGGAGTCATCAATTGACAGATCGAAAGACAACCATCAACCGGAAAGGACAGAGAATTTGGCCAGATCACAAAGGCCAGGCAGCGTAATGCGGATCGCTTCAATAATTTCTGCTGAAGACTCTTAGCCCTAGAGAAGGATTCGTTTCACGTCACCGACCAATGGTCGCCAAAGTAAAGGTTCACTCAAGGAGCAGATTGCGACCAGGCAGAAGTGATAGATCTATGGCAGGAAGAAATATTGTCAGGAGAAGGTATGAAGTATCTCAGAATCTGTGAAAGCGAGTAAATGACCAGAAGTCAGGTCGGTCTGGTCTCAAAGAGATAGATAGGGCTGCAGGAAACCAACCTTTCCTTGAGACAGGTCCTTATTTCCGATCAGTTCGACCAGCGATTCGCTGCGTCAACGGCTTTCTGTAACACTCACGCGCAACCCTGGGAAACCGTTTGTGTGCCATCAATTCGCCGGTCAGTGGCAACTCATTGACAGGAAACGGCGCGAAAACCACCGAGCATTCTTGCGAGGTTCGTTTAAGGAACTTGTCTTTTTGAGGGACTGGAGAGAAAGTTCGAATATAGATGGTAACCAAGATCCACCTGAAGTGAAAAGAAAAAGAAAATTAAAGATGGATAATTATAAAATGGGACGAGAAATGAAAAGCGCCGGAGTACAAGACGGCTGTGATGAGGGTGGCGGCGGTGGTGGTGGGATGGGCGCTGAAAGCCAGACTGCAGGGCGTTTAGGTTCTTCTGGAATCGCACCGGATTCTTGATTTCACCTGGCTGGAGGAATGTTGAATGAAGCCGAATGTAATTATAATGACGGAGTCGAAAATAGAAACGAAGATGGGTGATGTCGCATGCGTTGTCTTCAGCTAGAATGGCAAGTGAATGAGAGAACCAGTTGGTGATCCAGCGCCGAGATGCGAAGGCAATGAGGGAATTTGAGGCCTAGGAAGTAACCTGAGGCAGAGATGCAGTAGGTATGTAGGTTACCTTTCCTGAGCTCTATACAACAGCAAAAGTCGAACGGAGTATGGAGGTGTGTAAGCTCTGTTGCATAAAGTAGTTTATAAGAAAGTTGTCGGGGAAGATGGTGGTGCAAGCCACTGCCTTATTGGTCCCTACAGGGCTGGAGAAAGGAATATGATGTACTCCGTACTCCGGAAGTACCTAAGGTAGGTGCCGTAGGGTAAGGTATTATTGAGGTGAAAATAAGTAGTTCCAAGGATTAATTGAAGCCTCGTTCCTCTTGTCATTCCAGATTCTGACTCCTCTGTCTTGTCTTTCCTTCTCCGCTCTGATGGTGTTCTCAAACAAGTGGGAGATGGGTGGTGGTACCAATGGTCGTACCAGAAGGAGACTGTCGAGAGAACCAAAGACAGGAACTCATTCGAGACGCAAAATCAGACGAAATATCTAGATAATCGATAGGACGGATTGACGACAATAATAATAATCATACAACAATGGTATTTGGGTACCCACCTTCAACTGTAGATAGTCTGGTCTGGGTGGACACTTCGAGAGTAAGTACTCTTAGCCTAGGTCAGGCTGGGCAACTTGGACAATGTCCCCTTTTTTTTAATCAGCTGGCGTGTAATTTATACACCTTTTGTAAATATCAAATCAAGTGAAGAATTGGAGCGGTGGATTCATGAAGAACTAGAAAAGCTGATTGGAAATTTCGTGTTCCAGTCTGAAACTTGAAAAGTTTTCGATCTGAATTTCACCTCATGGCGTTCCATTCCATCAATTTATTTAAACTTCGGGCTTCTAGGTCCTTGACATCTACATCAAAAAACTAACCCAGGCAGACAGGCAGAATAGCAGACTGAAGTGCTCTGATCAACGTCAGCAATCTTCTCAGGACTATCAACTGGGTAAAAAGTGGGGACTATTATTCTGCTGGCATCTTTGTCCGAATACGAGTAACTGTCCCTATCTTCATCCTCTCGTTCGATAGTGATAATCCTGCTGGTTGAAATGATAATCTAGGCTGTATACCCTCACATGTTCGAATTGACTAGATTGATTTATGTCGATCGAAGGAGAGGCAACAAGGATTGACTGGCGAGCCTACGGAACAGCATCATGATATCAATCGGCATCGAGAATATACTGAACAAGGCGTTGATTCCAAGACAGTATCTTGACAGCTGCCTGGAAGCTCCGTCACTCGTATTACAAGCTTGTCTTGTCGAAAGCAATTATCCGTTGATCCGTAGCCTAGGGGAATTATGGGAATATAGATTGTCAAGGAGACTCGTCAGTGAAGCATTCCAAGACTTCCTAACTTAAGCAGTAGAGTCCAGCAGTAGCCGCTATCATATAGGAGATTGGTATGGAGGACTCAAGAAGGTTGATAACTTCATCAGGCTATGGAGATAATGGAGGTCAAGAGCTTTCCTCTGTGAGCCTTGTAAGGTCACCTAAGTTCTAGATGTAAGAGAATGGATCAATAGATGATTCCCCATGAAGTTTAAGTCGAATCATCATCTGTCTGGAAGCGAGTTAGAAACCAGCGAATATTCCAGTTTCAAGAGCGGTGAACATAACACTAAGCCAATCTGGGTCAGACAACGGGCTTCAGGTTTTGGTTTGAGGCAGTGCTGGACTAGGTAGGGTTTTTCATACCTGTGGTTTGATAGGTAATAATATTGATGCTTTTCTTGTATTTGATGTATTTGAAACTCCAATTAAATGTTACCTAGGTATGTGGTTCTAGCATGTTCATCTGTAAGCTGCTGAACATTATGCCATGCTGCCTTGCCATTTATCAATCCTTCGAAATATACAGATGCCTGCCTGAGTCTGCAGGCAGTCATCCCAAGGACCCTGCAACCGCCTTATATCTGTATTGGCTTTCTGTTCCACTCTGTAGCTGCCCTGGGGCGAAAGAAAAGAGAGATTCGATGCAGGGATACTATGAGCGATGATGTTGAGTCTTCGAGTAGACCATCTTTTCCCTCAATAATCGATTGTAACAACTCATCAAGAAATGTTTGTAGCCAAGTTAAGGTGCTCCGAGAATGTACTAAGGTACCAGGTTGCAGCATACCCCACCATACCTACTTGTGCAGGCGAACCAAATCAATCTGAATGGTGGGAGCACGCTTGATCCACTGCCGTTCAAGGCTTAGTAGGGTCCACTAAACTCTTAGATACATGCACTGCCACAGTGCTGGTCCGCTAGTTGTCTCTCCATAATGTTTGGCAATTCCAGTCGCAAGTCTGAGGGAATCCAAGGATCTCCGGGAACATGGCAAAATAAGTTTACAAGAATGTCTTTGCAGTTGGAGGAGAAATTGTAAGAATGGTTTCTTCGTCTAGATTCGAGGACAAGGGACTTGAATCATTCGTTCTGTAACCATCGCATGGTTCAGCGTCATGCAGCAATTTGTTCAGCACCCGGTACAGACAGAGAGCATGACAGTCCTAGCTTACCTTAATCCTGACCCCACCAAATGCCGTTACGTCTTTTCGATTCCTCATCCCTTATTCTCTTATCTCGGAGGATTCGGTCTGCTTATGAAGTTATGTCTTCTTTTTACGATTTTGGGCACTTGAACCGTAGGAGGATGCAAGAGGAATAGCTTGAGCTACGGCCTATCAGCCGGAGATTGGCCAGAGGTGGGAAGTGGAAAAGAGTTGTCAATCTTAAGGACCTAGGTACCTAATTAGGTGGTACCTTAGTATGAAATTCATTTCAGATCTGGAGCTGATTTTCAGTAAACTTTTATCTCGCCACGAATCATGATTTCTACGCGACCAGCCTTCCGTTGAACACGCACACCTGCATCCACTGGTGGTGGCAACCCAGGAGATTGGATCAGTCTCTGTAGCCATTCCCGGTTCCCAGCAATTATTCAGCGACCATAGGTAGTGGCCTGTCTTTTGCCATCGCCCTTGGTACCTCTGCTACCGAAGTCTTGATTGTTCCTTAACTTGGCTCGATATCCAGAAATGTCACTGGTCAGCTACCATTGGTCACTTTCTGAGCGTTAACAATGGGACACCCCCTTGACTCCCTGAGGTACCACAGATCGAATCGGTAGCGAAATATTTCCATCCCCACCTCATAACACTAGCGTGCCTGGATTGTAAGATTCGAGAAACATGCAAATAAGTGAACCAATACTAGTGCTCAAGCCAGGTCTCAAGCAATTGAAAATCAGATGGTGTAGATATGTGCTTACTGGTTATCTAGGATTTCGGTGTCAGGAACGTCAGCCCTCGCCTCGCGCTTCATGCTATTTCCCACAATTCAGAGCCAATCGAGCAATCGAACCAACCACAACATAACGACTAACGTACCATGTAGGCCCTACGGTCACACAGAAGAGTTAAAAACAATTGCCCTAAGTACAAAATCCCGTCAGCCTTAAGCCTTGAAAGGCTGCGGATAAGAATGCGCAGAACTACCTTAGAAGGCTGAAGCACAGGCCCAAGGCCATTTAGGCCACGTGATGCTGATGGACGCCGTAATAATAGCAGTAAAAGCTTAAACAGTGCTATGTCCATGGCATTCAATGGGGTGATATTTTTCCAAGAGCACGTTGTACTAAAGAAATTCAAACCCCGAAGTAGTGTTAAGGTGTTGACTTTGAGTATATCCGTCCTTCTAGAATATTCCCCAGCCTTGAAACAATGGCACCTACTCAATACAGGGATTGCTCACAGGCACAGTCCACAGTTTTCTGCCACTGTCCTTGATCAGTTGTACCGATCCATACATCAATCTCAAAGATTCAGCAAAGAATGTATTATTATTCAAAATCAGCCTACCGGTAAAATCAAGCCCTGTCTACTTACCATTTGTGACATCTTGGAGTGATCAAGCTTGATTTTACTTTCTTGGCTAGCAGACTAGAAGACGGTCAACCAATGATCTCGAGTGCTTTCTCTCACTGCCAATGCATGATGGTAGTATCCTTGAACATTGCGTATGGAACAACTGGTACCCTTTCATATCGTCAAGTCAGTACATAACGCCAGCTTGGTAGGCACCCCATTATTATTAGTCTAATGGGCTTGAAATTGAGAATGTCCTCATCATAATTCATCGTTTGTCTTATTGATATTCAGCAATACCAGAGACATATGATTCTCATACTCATACAGTCATACCTGGTCCAGTCGCACAGACCACTATTGTAAGAGATTGGCAGATAAAGAACCAATCAATGTTGTGCAGTCCACATCAGACACTAAGGTACTTAAGTTGACTTAAGAGAAGTGGATTACCCTATCGAGTCTAGCCATTAACTGCCAGTCCATGTGCTGGATTGCTGCTGCAGGTGCTCCTTCAAGAAGGATGTCTACCTGCTGGCTAGACATGAAATTATGTCTTCTCTAAGCAAATTAACTAACAGCGACGAATCCTAGGCCAGCAAACGGCCGTGACGCCCACTGACCGCTCATTAATGGCCTGATTTAAGGGCTGGTAAGGCGCAAGCCACTCGAGGACTATCCAATAAAGTGTAATAGCTGTTTCGGAGAAGTGGCAGATGAGCTATTGCCATCCAGGCAGTAACTAGGCAGTGATGAGTAGTCTTCGTACTGTCAAGGCACCATTGATGGTTATCCAGGTCCCTGCAGTGTGTATGACATTGTACCAAAGGGTACGAGTCGGGACTTTCCTGCCTGGGCTAGTGTGGTAGCGGGTGGAATCTACTACGTAGAGTGAATCGAATGAAAGCTTATCAGGCTATAATATTTGCAATTGCGGCACAGTTCATCTGCATGGGTTGAGGGGTAAGGTACCGTAGGTAGTATCTCGCCCATGTTATTCTGTAACTGGCCCAAGAGATACTCCAAAGTCCGATGAAATCGTTAGGCAAGAGATTCGTTCCCCGTATCTCGACATAGCACTACTGCCTACTTTACCTAGTGTCAGCTAAGCATCTTGTATTAGCGAGTGTTTCCATCGTACAGAGGAAAGAGGTCCTGTGTCTCAGGACTTAGATATTCCAGAAAGCACGTGGAAGATTTCAGCCCTAGCCCTACATCCATCTCTATCCTCAGGCACCAACGGCACGGGAGGGCCGCCACGCGCTTTCCACGAGAAACCAATCAAAGTAACCGAGCTTTTCTTGGCTCGATTCCAGATCAGCTTCCGAGGTTCATTATCACCTCCACCAACTCTGTACATAAGAGGTAGACCTTATTGCTTTAGACATACATCTACACAATATCCATGATTTTGTGATTCATCGGCTATCGTTCATTGATCTATTATGATCTTGTATCAGCATGGCTATGAATAAAATCCCAGGACACGATATCTACATCGGAGGGTCAGTCCAGCTTTCCCCTCCCGCCATACTAGAATTTTGCTTCGTGCCGCCTGAGCTCCCAATGATGCGGGGCCAAGAACGAGACAAGCAGGGGGCTCGAAAGCAAAGTAAAAAAATAAGATGAAAAACCTGCTAACGAATCATATAACTTGCAGTATCCTAGCAGTCAAGAACAAGGCGGCTTTGAGTAGAGCGAACATTACACACATAGTCTCGGTGCTACGATTAAATCAACCAGATGAGACTTTTGCGGACTTCCAGCATCATTGCATTGATGCGGACGATGTTGGGGATGAGAATCTCTTGGAACATCTTCCATCCGCCGTCAAGTTCATCCAGTCGGGACTGGATGCTGGAGGCAGTGTGCTCGTACATTGGTCAGTAAATTTTGCGGCTGTTGAATTATGCCATTCATCTTGAAGTCTTACTGACAACAACCAGTGCAATGGGGAAATCCCGCTCCGCCACCATCTGTATTGCCTATCTGCTCCATCGGCAGCCCAGTGCATTGACCCCTCAATCTGCGCTTGCTCTACTGAGGAAGGGCCGACCACTCTGCGAGCCAAACGATGGCTTCATGGAACAGCTATCTCTCTACCACGAAATGGGATGTCCAGACGATGTCACTGAGCATCCGCTCTACAATCGTTGGTTGTATCGCCGCGAAGTCGAAGACAGTGTGGCCTGTGGACGCGCACCGGAGATGCAGTCGGTCTTGTTTGAGGATGAACAGCCGCAGAGGCCTCAAGAGACCAGTGACCGTACAATCGAGATCAAGTGTCGCAAATGCCGGTTGGTTTCCTTTCTTACTTGCCTTCAATTTAGACCACTATCTGATAGACTTTCCAGGCGTACATTGGCCACCACGCCATTCATCATACCACATGGTCCACGACACAATAACAAGGCAATTGAATGTGCTCACATCTTTCTCCATCCGCTGACGTGGATGCGACCCTCTCTTTTTCCTAATACCACTGCAGACTCCCAAGCGTCAGAATACGGTTCTCGTCCTGATGATGCGCCATTATCTGGCCGCTTGACCTGTCCAAATACGGCTTGTGGAGCTAATATTGGCAAATTTGCGTGGCAGGGTATGCAGTGCAGCTGCGGTGAATGGGTTGTCCCAGCCATCGGTCTCGCGAAAGCCAGAGTCGATATATCCGATCGATTTAACATGGCGCGTGGGCCGGGTAGTTTGCCGTCAGCTGCTTTTGGGATCCGCCTGCCACCTGGCATGAGACCTCCTCCTGTAGATGATTCAGGCGCGGGCCGCGGTAACCTTTGAAATGGTCCTCAAAATCTAATCCACGAGCGTCTCGATACAAGTGATTAGCAAGGGATGAAACCCTTCCAAGGACATTTGGGCGCGTTGCCACGTGCCCATCACCAACTCTTATCCACGACTCGACATCCTATGTGTCTGAATTACGTTCGGCTTACATTAGCAGACCGATTCATACTCGCATTAAGAGCATCTCGAGTCGCCACTCTTGGAATTCAGAGTTGTCCTACTATGTACACCACCACCAATTCCCAAGCAATGAGCTGGACATTGGTGGACTGGGTAAGATAAGGCGATCGTCAAATGGAGCCATCCTTGAGACCGTCGAGATTGACTGTATCGAAGAGAACGATCGGCGAGATCAAGGAGTCGATTGGGTTGTATGTAATGGTGTACTTGGCTCAAAAGAACAGGATATCGTTCCTATGAGAGCGGATGGCAGAAGTTGACACACCAATATGCAACGTCAACCAGATGATGGCCCCAACGGAGATCTTATCCACGTCTTGACTGTCATCATTATGGAGCAAGCCCCTTGCATTAGGAATAGCGGTCAACAATTAACACAGGGAACACATGGTAGTCTCATCGCAATTTGCAAGTCAGTGCAAGAAGAGTCTTTCAGATGGGATCCACGAAATTAGGTTTCTGGCGTCAAGTATTTTGAAGGACCCTTATGCCGATCTTTCCGCGGGGATTATTAAGATGAAGCGGCCTGTGCTGGAAGTCGGACCGTACGCTGAACCTTACGATGCCCTGACCTGGGAAGAATGATGATTCGCCTTTTTTTCGAAATGCCTGTCGTTGAGTCTAATATGTCAGTTGGCACTTTGAGATGTGAAGACCAAAGCGCTACAACAGGTTCATTCATTCCTGGAGACAGCTAAAAGGTTGGACAATCTCAGTCAATGATGTGTGATCATCGACATTTGTTGCGCAATTTGAGTCTTGAGCTTGTTTCCGGGAGCTCCGTAGCAGTTTCCAGTACCAAGCGCATACTTTACCAGGACCATGAACGTAGCTGGCCTCTCATGTCATCGAACCAAGGCCAGCGCTAGGGCGTGTGTGCCGCCTGTCAGCATTCATCGAGGATTCAGGGCTTAACCCCACAACCCCACGAGGCTGTTTGAACTCTGAAGGGCCTAAGGCAGCCCCATCTGAATGGACAGAGCCACCAATGGCTGTTGTGCACAAGTCCCGGGATCTGCGACAGGAGAAGATCAAGGACGAATGACATTTGAATTTGTCGCCTTTAGGTAGGTACCTTGAGTACTGAGAAGTAATCGACCTTAAGCCAATAAATAGCCAGCATTATCAGCTGAAGGCTTTTTCTATGCAGTCGAATACTGTTACTGCATAGATACCTGGCAATGACCATATTTCAAGCTCTTCGTGACACACTGCTCTATGGTACTGGTAAGTACAAGTTAACCCCTGGCTATGGCAGGCTAGCAGGGCCTAGGCTAATGTGGGCTGCAAAACTAGCTTCGGCACGGGGGCTGTGCAAACTGCTCTTACGCAACTGGACGCAACGCACCAAGACCAACCTAACCTAGGTATGGACCTGATCGTTTGCAATTTTTGTCTTCCATTTCCGCGGGTTCCGCGTTTCAGGGGTAAGGTTCTGTATGTGTGGTATTGTATCCGTGTATTTTTCATTTCCAACACTACCTACCTTACCTAGGTAATTGTTTTTATGTTTTTGTGGTCAACTGGTAGACCACACCATAGCACCTGCGATCATCAATAGTATCCTTGATTGATCTCATGGATTCTGGCTTCAGGGGGGAGATTTACATACAGCTGCTGCACCTCAGACTCGCTGGATAGGGAAGTATTATGGCAAGGTTGACCATCGCAATATGTCACCCGTCTGGGCTGCATTCCGCAGGCCATGCTTGTCAGCCAGTCATCATATCTGCCAAGGAGATGCACTGCCTGCCTGCCTTACGAAGCAGGTAGTCCACTTCATAAGATGTACTTAACTCTTTTCTCTGAGTTCGTTTCAGGAACCAAGCGGCCAAACCAGATCGAGCGGCGAGGCTGTATGGGCTGCATATCACTTTCTCTCTGTTTGATAAAAAAGTGGCATTTGATTTATCTGAGGGTGACGTCACGCTGTGTATTTCTGAGATTGTAGATCGATATTTGCAGGGCTGGTTGTTCACCCTTACTCACAGTTACATCTAAAGATTGATGATCTCCTGATCATGGGCAGGGTATCATGAGACTATCTGTAGGCACGGCAGGCTTCATCGTTGCGACCTATTCAGGCAACCAGCATACTTGGTTCCTCCTCGCCCGAGGTGCTGGCCCTGGTAAACTTCGCCGATGTTGACATCCTTGTATTTGATCAGACGATAGGCAGATTGCTACTCGGTGAAGGAGCTACTTTTCTGACTGGCGTACAATGAAAGTCCATAGAGAGAGGATAGGGCAGAAATTAGTGTAGTAGAAACGTTGCGTCCAGACAATTATCAGATTGTAAGGTAAGGTTCAAGATAATCTCTGCAACGAACTGCTGCCGACCTGACCGAGACAGTAGATGTGAAATGATACGCCATTCAAGCCTGGCTTATGGCATGCTGTGACCAGAATGATCAGCAGATACTCTGTCGTAGTAGCCGAACGTACCGCACCGTTCGCTTTCTTGCAACGGGCTTGATCACATCGTGCTTCCCTATCCAGGCTAGTGCTTACCACAGTATGCAAAGCCGTCTTTCTGGAAATTTGGTGAGATGTTCTAGCTGCCGGCTGCCGGCGGGCTGTCCGGATCATGTCTTGACTCGGTCATTGCCAATGATCTGTCTTCTCGCTATTTGAGCAGGCAGCTGATGTGACCGCAGATAGGATCAGCAGCAGGATGCTGCTGCGTTGCTGCGCTCATTCCAGAATCAATCGCTTGAGCTCAGGCTCTGCCAGCGCATTCAGCCTTTAGGCCACCCGCGGATCAGGTCATGTCAGTTGTGGTTTCATTCGGTGCCAGCCTTGCCAGGCATGAAGGATCCGCATCCTAGTCCGTACTCCGCACGCGACGCCCGAAGAGGTTCAACGTTCGACGAATAGATAGATAGCTTCTATGCGTCGAGAGAACAATGAACACGATTGTCACGCATCAAAGATCGCCAGAGGGGACAGACGGGAAGAGTGACGGATCTTGCAAGCGCTGACGATGCCGCTTGGCCATTTCAAGATTACGCTGTCTGTCGACGCGCATCTGGTAGAAATTTCTGTCCATCGTTAGTTCAGATCAAGGATGACGTGTCTGGCACAGCTACGTATCCGGTTTGGGAATAGACATACTTATGCAAAGCGAAAATACGAGGCGAGTCATCCGTCGTGGGCGACGAAGCGGACTTTGTGAGAGACTCAATCTGTGCATGTCAGCGAATCGTCTTAATTATCCCAGCCACAGAGCTAAGATATGAGGGCAATATCTACCTTCTCATCTCTTTCCTTCTCGAGTGACTTGGCGCCGCTGTCGCCCTCCTTGTCCGATTTCTTGGATTTCTTGTCTGGATCCTTCGACTCGTCATCGGTCTTCTTCTCCTTCTCTTTTTCCTTCTTTTGTCGCTGCTTCTCTTCATACTCTTTTTTCACGATCTCAATTTCCCGCGCCAATGCTTCCTGCTTTGCCTTGACTTCTGCCTTCTCCGCGTCCACAATGGGAGAGCAGAAATGCCTATCTTGTAGATGGACAGGGCAGACATAGAAAAAGTCCTACATAGTCAGCGTAGTCCCGACAAGAGTATGTAAAGGCTGATTGCATCTCAATAGCAAGGCGATGGCTACCTTGTTGTCTGGTGTAATCAGAACACTACTGGAGGGCTTGTAGCAAACGAAGCATGCTTTTGTGGCAGTATCGGCCACCCGACGTAGATGCCATACGTTGGGGAGTGACATTGAGACTTCGTTGAGAATTTGAGTCTATGGGGTGTATAAGTTGTAGATATAGGGTTAGAATATCAGATGTTTTGACTACAGAAACGAAGGAAGTTCTATTGTAGATAGAGACAAGCTTATGAGTAGATTGTTAATTGTTGGTGCGGAGCACCGGAAGTCATGTGACCGACTACTATGTCGTTTGGCGATGTTCTTCACTTGTCGCAAAAGTATCAGTTTCAATAACTCGACAATGGTGCCTGGCTCTTGGTACGTTTTTCAGCACTATAAATAGAAACACTGGGGATTTCGACCAACGCTCTGCTCCTCATGAAAATCTCTACTCGGTCACACTATCCTTGATATGGCGAAGAGTACTGGGCTCCCTTGAACCAGGTGCCATGGCGGCAGCATTCTGTGCTCGTCTGCGCGCATCGGTCCAGAGCATAAATTCGCCATAAGTTCGGGGCATGACCTGAATGTCTTTCTCGACCAAGAAGGTATAGTTGAATTGACCCGTCGATTTCTTGCTGCCGTGCTCCACGTCCCTCACCTTAGAATCTACGCGGACCTGAACTTTTGTGTATGTGGTGCCGTCTCTTTCCAGGGGTTCTGTGTGAGCAACCGTAGCCCGGAGGTACAGCACGCTCCCCACAGGCACGGGGTTCTCGAAGGTGCTGGGATCGAGGGAGATGAAGTTGGGACGGGCGTGGGAAAAAGAGGCGGCGCAGCAGAATGCCAGTTCGAAAGTTTGTTTGAGGAGGAAGCCACCGAAGATCATAAAGTTGTGTCGGTTACGGTCCTGCGGTTGCATGATCATGGCGGATTTCAGTACCGTGTCGCTCATGAAGACCATATTGTCAGGTCTTTGAGCAGGTGATTCGGGATCTGTTGCCGCATTAGTATCATCCTTATGACAGACGAAGAAACTATTGTCACTCACTCAAATATGACATCTCCTTCGTCCACATACTATGTATCAGATTACTTTCTTCGTCGTCAGGCGCCTTCTCCAGGAGACTTCTCGTCCTCAGAGCCCTCTTGGCTTGGTAATTCTCCTCGCCCTTGTGGAAGAGAAGACGTTCCTCCGCATTTTCCACAAGCAAAGGTGCAATAGGAACAGGCCTGATAGAGATGTCAGAGCTGCTCCCCGAGATTTTAACGCTCCAAACTCACTTCTTGGTTGCAGGATCAAGCGATACCATGGTAAAAGCGCATGTAATGAGGACATCCTCCGGTTTCACCTGTTCTCCTTCCGCAGGGACCTTGGTCACTTGAAGGGACACCTCCATACTTGATCTCCCCGTGGCATACGTGACCTGACCGCTCAGCTCAAGATCACAAATCTCCATCAGAGGATGCTCAATGGTAATCCGATCCACTGCCGCAGTCACAGTAGCCACCGAGTCACCGGCGTGTTTGTAGGCGATGATGCCCGCCAAGGCATCCAGGTCCATCAGCAGTGATCCCAGTCTATGAGGGAAGTCATTAGTGATTTATGTCCCGCATAAAATGGACAAGCAATCGTACCTTATATGTCCCGAAGCATTCAAATAAGTATCAAGAAGCCATTTATCTTGACTCAGGGGCAGAATCTAAATGATGACCCTCAGTCGCTCCATTCACATTCGTGCGAAACAAACAACATTCAAAGTAGAACTTACGGCACTGTAATAACTATCCGACATTTTCTTGGGTGTCAAGTCTGGTTTCCCCTGCGCACGAGGTGTCTGGCCCGACTTTGCATCCTCGCGACTCTTCGTCAGCGCCTCGATCCACGGTGTCTTGACGCGCATGGGCATCCATGTCGGCTTAGAAGAAGCGTTAATCACTGCGCTGGGATGAAAATCTCTCCACGAGTTCAATGACTGTGTTGATGGATGCTCAGCTCTTGTGCGAAGAACGCTTGTGCCGGCTGTGTTTGGTAATAGGCATTTGGTCCGAGTAACCACAGATCTGCGCGCACTGAGTGTGAACATGATGAAAGCCTGGAGCTGTCAGGAGTACCGATCTAGGTGATCAGTAGAATATAGCCGTATATGTATAGATTGATGAACCGATCTAGACCAACACCCCGGTATGACTCCTTGTTTTGCGGAGTAGGGATCACCGTAGTGTCGGCTTGACCATCGGTTGAGGTTCCCGAGGCCGTTTCCGCCCGGATGAAGTCGGGGCCAACAATGATATATCCCTCATCCATTACTTTATAGAATCTGTATAGTATTCAACATTGTGGATATCTGAAGAAGCTGTACATAATAGACTCCAAATCACTTCCGTGCTCATTGGTGTATGTTGGTTTGTTGAGAATGCCATTGATTGTTGACTGTAGGTCTGATGACATCATCGGGGTCTATCTGCCTCAAGCATTTGGCATCAATCGCGATGAGTGTTTATGAGTAGAAGAATCTATGTGCGGCTCCAAATGGTTATTACTATCAAACCATGTGCTTACGTTTCCACCTCTGTACCTGTCTTTCCAACTGCTTCGTCCTGGCCAAATGAACTCAATCATCTCTCTCGTCCGAGAATGCGTCAAAATGAAGTCATCGATAACGTGAATTCGGGAATTCCTCTGTCGCGCCGGAGGACTCGATACGATTGATATGTCAAGGAACCGGCTCATATAATTGTATGAGCACTCTCTATTCCATTACTGCGCCATTGATGTGGTAGGTGTATCTTCCAATACAATGAGTGACCCCAACAATCCCAACATCGAGAAGAGATCAACGCCCCAATGGGCTCTCTATCAACGGGAAAACTTCTTGAAAGCCAACGAGGGCAAGACTCCGCCTTTCAACACTGGTATGTATACTTTGATACAGAGTTCATCATTGGAAACACGGACTAAACTTTCGAGTGTACAGATCCCATAAAACTCGAAGAGCTGGCCCGCGAAAAGCTCAGCCAAGGTGGCTGGTATGTCTCCAAAGCAGGACCGGGATGGATGAGCCAGCTACAAGACATCTAACACATTCCACAGGTACTATGCCTCCTCGAACGCAGGCATGTCCAACACCCACCTAGCCAACCGACAAGCCTTCTACCGCCACCGCATTGTCCCCCGCCAGCTCGTCGACACTAACCTCCGCGACACAACAACCGAGATCTTCGGCCACAAGGTCTCGGCACCGATCGGCTTCGCGCCCCTCGGCATCAACAAGATCTACCATCCTGCCGGAGAGGTCCCCGTCGCCAAGGT
Organism: Aspergillus thermomutatus; assembly: GCF_002237265.1. Classification (NCBI taxonomy): domain Eukaryota; kingdom Fungi; phylum Ascomycota; class Eurotiomycetes; order Eurotiales; family Aspergillaceae; genus Aspergillus; species Aspergillus thermomutatus. The sequence continues at coordinate 40,410 of NW_020798129.1, read as the reverse complement.
CGCACACGAGCTCAATCTTCCCTACTGCCTCTCCACAGCCGGCAGCACATCAATCGAGGAGGTCGGCGAGGCGAACGGATCAGGCCCGCGGTTTTACCAGCTGTACATGCCTCACGATAACGAGCTGACGCTCTCGCTGCTCAACCGCGCCTGGAAGTCCGGATTCGACGTACTGATGTTCACGACGGATACATGGCAGCTCGGCTGGCGGCATAACGATGTCGCCAACTCGAATTATGCGTTTTACCGTGGCATTGGCGCTGATCTGGGACTAACGGATCCAGTGTTTCAGAAGCGCTGTCGGGAGGCCGGCATCGACGTTGAAAAAGACGTCGTCGCCGCTGCGACCAAGTGGATCGACTCCATCTGGCATGGCCGCGCCTGGTCCTGGGAGACAATCCCCTGGCTGATCGAGAAGTGGAAGTCCATCTCCGGTGGTCGGCCGTTCGTCATCAAGGGGATCCAGTCCGTCGCGGACGCGAGAAAGTGCGTCGAGTACGGTGTTGACGGGATCGTGGTGAGCAATCATTCAGGCCGCCAGGTTGACGGTGCGATCGCCAGTCTTGATGCGCTGGAGAGTATTGTCGACGCTGTGGGTGATCAGATCTACGTCATGTATGACTCTGGAGTCCGGGGCGCGAGTGACGTCGTCAAGGCACTGGCGCTGGGTGCGAAGTTCGTCTTTGTCGGTCGTCTTTGGGTCTGGGGGCTCAGTATCATGGGTGAGGAGGGCGTGCGCCATGTCATGAAGTCGCTCCTGGCGGATTTTGATATCTTGATGGGAGTTGGGGGATTCAATAGTGTCAAAGACTTTGATCGGTCTATACTAGGTATGCTGAGCTTAATGGAGATAGGCACGGCCGCTAACCATTTATTAGAGTCATATCCCAAGTCATACACCTACATACCGGACAAGGTTCTCTGATGTGTTTTGTCTGTCGAGACCATCATTGGAAAATGCAGGTAGATAGAGCTCATTAACTGTTGAGAAATAGGGAGACTGTGGCAATGCCAGATGCTATATTTCAGATTGTCTTCTAGAAACCATTCGTGCCTTCGCTAAACTTCTGGATTAAAAAGACAGTATGTGTTACAGCCCCAACTCGAAGGTACCCCTCGAGGAAGCGCTTCAATTTAAGAGAAGATGCAGTCGTCTTACGCTGGTTAAGTGACAAACGACCCATCAAGACGCAACTGGCAATATAGCAGTATATAGAAGGATGAAAGGTATATAAGCTGGTATCGAAAGAGCTAGGTTCGGGGTGGTGGAGCTTGGCTATAGCAACACCATGCAAAGAAGGACCGAAAAGGCGGGCCAGTGGAGAAATTTGGATATAACACTCGACGCACTCCCAGTATGAACTGCTGCAGAAGCAGTCGATGTCGACCCAGCTGCGTCTGTCGTAGACTCGTTTGCGGCTGTAGCAGTCGTAGTGGTCGGTGAGGTAATAGGCACAGAACGATTCGCGAAGCCAATCCGATTATTATCATAGTCGAACACAGAATAGACGTTCTTTAAGAACACATCGCCCAAGAGCCACACGTCGTCTCCGTACAAGGCTTGTCCCACAATGGTGGACACGCAAGCTGAACCGTAGTGGGGTCCGACGTAATCCTTGGGTGAGATGCTGTAGCTAAGGCCAGAGAAGCTCACTTGCACCACTGCCGTCGAGTTACACGGCAGGGTGAAATTCTGTCCCTGGGTGGTCGTGATAGCACCCGGAATGAGGTTGTGCAACACTGTGGCATCTTTCGGGGGAAGCATGGCGTACGACGTGCCAGTGTCGATAACAGCGGTCTTATTGACGAAACGACAAGGCGTACCATTCACACTGGCGTCGTCCAAGGGTATCATCCAGTTAGTGCTATCTTGAGTTGTGTTCGTGTAGACGATATCGCCCGTGAACCTGGTCGTATCTACGTCGCCAAAATTCGCCGCTCCGTCTCTGGCACCATCCGAATTGCGAGAGAAGCTGAATCCGATGATATTCGATTTGAGCAGGCGTTGCGCCGCGACGGATTCCATGAACGACTGGCTGTTGAAATTGCTTTTAGTTGATCGTCCCAGGCCCAGAATGCCGTCCACAGGATATGATTCGAAATCGGCGGAAGCATTTTTGGCCAAGCCAAACGTCATATTTACATCCAAACCGGCAATTGAGAGAGTATCATTCCCAAGGACACCGCTGACCAATCCTGTTCCATATCCGACAGCCCAGTTTAGCGGTAATAACTTGAGAGTCTTTGAACCAGCTTCACCGAATGTGTCGTGTCGCTTACAGGCCTCGGTCGTGCAATCTGAGCCAAAGACCCAAGTGTTCGGTCCCCCCGTATCCAGGACCATCCACATCTGCTGGTCTTGAGAGCCGACCTTGACCGTAGCAAAGTAGGAATAATCGAGACCCTCCTGGTTAAGAGCGGCAGTGTTGGGTGTTGTAGAATCTTCTGCCATGACAACTTTATAATTGTTATCACGGCGGACGGGTAGCTTTTTGAGATCCAGTGTTAGGGATGCATCGTTTGAAGAGGTCCCGGAATCGTTGTCTGAGCCGTCTGGCACTAATTTCCAAGGCACGAAACGGCGGGCGACATCATTGCTGGCAGACCCGTCCGTCGAGACCTCAAGGTGAAATGAATAAGGAACAAATGCTGTAACTGTTGAAGCGAAAGAGATGGTCGAAAGAAGACATTGTAAGAGATGCATGATCCTAGAGGGGATCTATGTTCGTCTTAATATTGACAAAACCATCAGAGGGGTCAACTGGTAAGACGGAGACTGTGGAGTACCAGACCCTCGATATATTAGGATTAAATGACGGTAGTGAGAGTGACTTGAGTAGAATCGAATCTGCAATGCTCGTCTATGAGGTATTAGTGTAATTAATGAGTGAAATCCAGACAAGGTGCGATGAAAGAACAGATGCAGAGGGTGCAGTCTATAGAAACGGTAAAAAGAACAGAAAAATAAAAGAATTCTTAACAGATCAAAAGAACTGCACCCTGCTGAGCAATACGATGAGAGCTCATTGCGGAGGTGAGAGATGAGAGCTGAAGATAAAGACGAAGTGCATGTGTGCAGGTGCTTGATGGATAGGGGATGTTCTCCACTAGCAGATCAAGTTAAAGACCCCAAGGACTAGAACAAACCTTAGGCAGCTCACTAACTCTTTAGTGCTAGACTTACTAACTATCTCCAGATAGCTCCACCCCTAAAACAGTTACTCTCATTGTCTGGCTTGGGCACTGTGCACTTCTCCATCATACTAACACCTATTAGTCTTAATGCTTTGAACGAAGCAGGAATCTGACTGACAAGTAGTTCATGGACAGCCAGTTATTGGTCATAGCCCTGCTTGTGCAGGGTTGGTCCCCTCCGATCTGCACATTGAAGCTTCCCTCAGGAGTTACAGTAAGCGGGGATATCTAATATGGTTGCATTTCTCCTGAAAGTATCTCTACATTGCATGATCACTATTCAATAACAGCTGTGATTCAGATTTCAAAATCGAGATTCATCCTCAAACCACGAGTCGAAATCTTCGTCAACCGAGGATGTCTCGAACAGGACAGCAGCAGGAATGCCAAGTCAAAGCTGCTCCACTGTATGCATGCCGTGCGCCTTTCAGGCTTCCAGCCGTGCTCAGTGGAAATCTAGACCAGGGAGGCAGGGCCTGAATAGAAACATAGATATGGAGTCAGCCACAGAACGATATGACCATGAACTACGAGCCCTGGAATCTGCTCTGTTTGCAACTAGCTTGGCATCACCCTCTGGGCACGGAGTTCCTTACTTTCATACAAATGGACGAGTCTCATGCAAGAAAGACGACAAAGATACGCTTGTCTCCATCACATACATTGCCACCACAAGGAGTTGTTGTTGTCTTTGGACGCAAGAGCTGTTTCAGCTGCTTCGATAACCCCACTGATTCGCCACTATTGACGTTTTATTATGTTGCTATGTTCTCATCTTTGTCGCCTCAGAGATGATCTTGTGCTATTTTTACCATGGTCTTCGGTCGATTATCTAAATTATCAGTGTTGTGGGAAATGCTCGAGATTCGAGCAACTAAGAAAGTTCACTCGATACGAAGTAGATAGTGGTCAATCCGAACTAATGATGATCGACCTCACAATATCATAATAATAATCAAGGCGACAGAATGACAGCTAGCATAAAGGCCGTGCTGAATGTCCATCACGTGATAAAGTCCCAAAAATCCAGATATTTCTTGGCGAGGAGTCAATCATTCGGATTGACTCATGTGACCTTAAAAGACACATTCTGCCCCTGAATTTACTGCGTAAAATTCCCTTGCATTATCGACGGAGTAAAGGTGGGCGGGTAAGCTCACATAGGCAATGCAAATGAGTCGACATGTCCTCAGTTGATTTCACAGCTAAGAGAAAATAGTGCCTTGTGGTCAACTGGTCTTGAAAGCTGAATATCTTCCATGACTGGAACCTGGGGTAGCTCCCGTTGTGTCCAGTGCAGCAGTACGTTAGCGCTTCAATCGAGACAGATATCGTCAATCGCAATTCTGTCACTCTCAGCGGTAGTCACGAATTTTGATCCTGCAACTCTTCACGAAGAACCCCGCCAGAAGACAACTCAGGAACCAGATCGTGGATGATGATTCATGGATGGAATAGAACATAACCCGCCTCGGAAGGGACCGGGAAACCTCCCTCGTCAGTCCATCACATCACCACTTATTTTTTCCGAACGCAGAAAGAGTACGTGTTCCGTACCAGGGGTGGAATAGCATTTTCTAGAAGACTAGGCACCGAGTACTTCTTTCAATAATGCTACCGAGGGCCGAAGTGGATGGTTTTCTTTCGGGACTTGAATCGGACCTTGGTGACTGGTCCCTTGAAGATCAGAGTTTAGCCTAGGTAAATATTGGAAATTGTACGTCATTTCCGCTTGTTGTGTTCGATAGGTATGCAACAGTAGTGGTAGAATTATTCTCTGATCTTGTACTGCATTCAGACGATAGGAAGTATGCTCTTGGAGTGTAAAGCTAAATCTACACGAGCCATGGATTCCTAGAGGATTGACATGGGCGTTATACCGTGTACCTGAAAAGCAGCTGACGATCATAAAAGAAGCGCCTCAGTGACATTTCACTAGATAGGAAACGACAGAAATGAAGATAGAAGAAATTAAGAACAGGAGCACCTCATCATTAGATCACATCGCTAATACTCCATACAACGAAATCATACATCAAGATCACTTTCTCTGAGTCTGCTGTTTAGAACCTAAGAGGTCTTCCAGGAATCCGGACCAAAGTTCCCTGACAATACCGGGCTCCTTAGCTTGTGATCCGTTCTGCTGTCTTTGTAGCTCTTCCCCAAATCGGGATCTGCCAACGGTCTCCGTCAAGGAGAAGGGATCAATGTCCATTGAGTGGTTATCAACAACCTCACTCATGGGGCTCGCAGCCACATCTTCTCCGGATACAGTGTAGACCTGGGCCTTCATGGGGGGGTCGGACTTGATCGTCTGCTGTGCGGGATCATAGTACTTGTAGATGTCGGAGAGGATCGGAAAGCGGGGGTCCGGACGAGAAGGGGCGGCATCGATCTCTTCCATAGAAGGGAAGTACGCAAAATCGACGGTGGATGAATCTCCCACGGCCTTTGCGGCACGGGAAGTGTTGAAATGACGGACGGAGGGGCTGGATATGGTAACAGATGATGTCAGTGCTGAGGGTTTCGACGAGTAACCTAAATGCGAGAGAGCATACTCTGTAGAAGCATTGCCATTGATTCTTTTCATGGCAATGCTAAAAGCACGGGATTGGAGGAAATCATGGTTGGAAAGTCGTTCCACAAGCTGTGATTAAAAGATAGGAAATCAGTTGCAGCTCATGCATGAGTGACGGGACTATCTGGTATACAAACCTCGGCCTGAGTACCATTGCTTCCTATCGACCTCTTTTGGCATTCGAGCTTAAGATCAGCCAGAGTACGAGTGGCATAAAACGAAGCCTTGTCAGTCACATTGACCGGTTGGGCGGAGTGAACGCCAGTGATATGCAAGCTACGGCGAACGCAAGGTGTAGTGGTATGTTGCTGGGAAAGCACGCGGAGAGCGCGTAATGAAGTTGAACGGGGAGCAGCCATAATCAATGAAAGAGATAGGAATAGAAAACGTCGCCTTGAAGATGTACTTGTGTAAACAAGTCGGTGAGGTCGCTGGATGGATATTTGTTGAGCTCTGGAATGAACTATGAAGATAGGGCTGAATGAGGTTATGCTAAGCGTCAAGATAGATAGGGAGTAAAATGATGCGTGAAGTGTCGAAGTTACAAGAAAGTATATTTAGAAAGTAGGGAAAATATATGAAGAGTAGGAAAGAGAGGAGAGGAAGGAAAAGGGCGATGGATGGCCCAGGGAAAGCTGATATACTTGAATGTCTCACGGGATCCGAACCGTTGGGGGGGATTGGCATAATGGCAGGATGAGCTCTAGTCTACCTTACCTTATGTGGTCCTTTAGCTTCCGAGTGGACACCTGGAACACTGGGGAACGGGCGGTCTGGCCAAGTCTGGTTATGCCGGCTTAGTGACCCAGCGGATCTAATAGTGTAGCAACTACGGAGTAGTACTAGCAACTAAAAGTGCGGTTGAAGGGATCGACAGCGTACAGAGTACGTCTGTTTGAGTAGTGTCTGGGCAGGCAGCTTTAAGGTAGGCAGTAAGGGATATTTTTGTCTGGATATCAGAGCAAGAAAAAGCAAAACACAGGAGAAATGACGAGTCTCCTTTAACAGACCGAGATGGATGGGCGATGAGGGGTAGAAACATGAAATGGTGAGGTAGGGGGAAGTAGGATGGAATCTGCGTCGTACATTTTGTACTACTTGTACCTTTGGAGTCACCGTAACTACTCCGTACTCGTGGGAGCATCCTAGATTTTGGATACCGCCAGACTAGCATCGTACTATTTCTGCTCTGTTAAAGGATGAGACAAGAATTATGCCATCTTCTCTGGTGCCATGGTTGGTGAAGCAGCCAATGAATCAGCCTATGGTCCCATTTCTATGACTGCCGTCTGAGGTGTACCTAGAGTTGGTCAGTTGATGATCATCTGAGCAACTCCATCCACATTCGGACTTTGCGAGCATCTTCTCCGACTGGCACGTTTGGGATTAACCTTTCTCATTAAGATCTTCCCCTCATTCTCTCCTCATACTCTGGGTAGCAATGTGGAAAGTGTAAACAGTTGTAATGCATGGTAAAGATCCGGGGTTCTAGTCTTTCGGACGTATGATAGGAGGCATCACAGTTGATCCTTTCTTCCTTCGACAATATTGTACCTATGATTGTCCATGTCATCGACGCTCTTGTTGGACACTGCTAAAAGTATAACCCAACCCCGAGTTGATCGAATGCGGAGCTCTCCTAAGGACGCGCCAGCTTGCCTTTGACAGTTGGTCGTTTGCATACCCCAGCAAATGTACACTTCACCAGGCTGCAGCAAAATAATGATGACAGCGTTAGTTTTTTTTTTGCACACAGGAGGGGTCCACCTCCAGGACTTCTACAAATGCAATAACCCTATTTCCTCTGGAAATGGATCACATTCGGATATTTGTTGAGTAGACAGTACCTATGATTAACAAAATGTTGAATGGTCATGCGGTCATTATTCAGGAAATTATCTTTAGATAGCCTATCTCACCTTCTGCAAAGTCGGGTCCCGGAGAATTCCTGGAACTGGTCTAGCGTTCCTATTTGGGAAAGCGTCTCGATGAGGCTTGGCGTGATGGTGTTCTATCAAGCTTCTTCGCTGGGTGGGAGGAGATGAGAAGGAGTGAAGGAAGTAAGGTGAGAAAGGAGGATGATACAGAAACATTGACCACGTTCACAACTGATAGTGATCCAATTTCATCAGACATCCACTGGCTCTTTCCCTTGTAAACCTCCTCATGCGCTTTACTTCTCTCCGTCTATCCCCGGCTCCTCTGCAGAATCTACAGATCAGATACGTCGCCTTCCTAGTTGAAACAGAGACTGTGGAGACCATGATGGCCTTGCAGTTGCACGAATCATTGAAGGATTCCGTTGTTGATTGGTAAACTGGTGATCGCGCCAGATGATGAACTGGGTGCTGCTTCCTTGGATACAAAAGGAGACATGACTACTCACACTGAGAATCCCCGCACATATGAGAGAGATTGGATAGATAACTTTCTCTATGGTATTCAGCAACCTGGCCGCAGATCGGAGACTGACTCCAATTCGGGACTGACAACCGGCCTGCTGCAAGATACCTCTATTTCCATTATGCTTTTGGGGGAAACAGCCCCTCGAACTGTTTTCGGCCAAAAACGGCCTTCTGGTAGCCCGGATCATCGATGTGTTTTCGATATCGGCAAGCTGCTCATTGTACCAGACCTGCCGCAGAGACTCTCAGCCATAGAGCTGCTCTTGTGGATACGGCGGGGTGTAAGAAGGCCTCGAGACCTCCCTGCATGTGCTGACTGCAGGCAAAAGTCCGCAACGCACATGTCCAACAGTCCGAGACGATGAGCTTATACAAATCGAAATTGATTTCTTAGCCGTCGGTTATCAGCGAGAACCATCAATCATATGGGTCACGGCATATGGATGTCTGGGAATCGACTCGGTTCTCGAACCTCCATGGTTGTTCTATGCTTCTATATGATATTATGCTCGCGTCTATCGAGCACCTTGATCGATCTCGGTGATTTTTATGCCTCTCGAAGCCCTGGTATCCGTGCCAATTGAGCCAGGTTGGGGAGCCGACGGTGCTCGTCTGTTTGAATAGATGCATCCAATACATATTTTTGTCCATCCGCACCGAAAATCGGGCTGAGATTAGTTTCCCTAGTCTGATTACAGACACGCTAGCTGTATGCAGTTGCTGATAGGATGAAGAGTCGATAAATCCAAGGTATATTCTCGGCTCACCAATATCTTTGCGGAGTACGCAGAGTGAAGTGAGATTCACCCTAAGATGAATGGAAGTTATCTAATTCTTGGGGTCCGTCTGACTTGTCTAGTTTTAAGTGATATAATAAAATAAGAGCAATGCTTATCACAGGTCAGGTCCTGTAGCTCAGTCGGTTAGAGCGTGGTGCTAATAACGCCAAGGTCGCGAGTTCGACCCTCGTCGGGACCATTTAAGTAGCCTGATTGTCTTCTTTCTTCTTCCTTTTTTTTTTTCTTCCCCCCTCCTTCTTTCTGGTTCATTCCCCACGATGAAGTGGTTGTAAAGAAAATACCAAGCAAGATATGGGTCAGCAACCATAACATCATACTCGATTAAAGTTCGTATATGTACTATTTATCATAATGGTTGACTGCTCCAGTGTATCACACTATCCCAAAGCCTGAACGCGTAGCGGTAAAGGAAATACCCTACTCGCTCCCCATCTCATCACGTCTAAAGCTTGGCGACTTCCCTGGAACGCCGACCCTTTGCAACCGCTCGGGCATACGGATGTGACGGAGAGTCAGGAACTAAATGATCAATATCGCCCGTGTGGACCATATGTGGACCGGCTTCATCAAGTGTCGTAATCCCATTGTTCCGCATGGCTGTTTCCAGCTCATCTTTCATAACTGCAATGGCTGGTTAGCTTCATATGCTGAGAAGTGCGGGGACATCACCTACTGTCTATCAGATGTTCGACTCCCTCCTGCCCGTAATTCGTGGCAAAGAGCATGCTGCGCCCCATGCCAACAGCGGTGGCACCTAGGCAGATGGCTTTGAGTATATCCGTGCCGCGACGGATTCCGCTGTCCACATATATCTCCATCTTGTCGAAAATCTCCGGACAGCGTTTATGAAGCTCAAGTAGAGTGACTATCGAGGGAGGGCTCGTGTCAAGATTGCGACCTCCGTGGTTGCTGAGAAGAATGCCATCTAACCCAGCCTGCATCGCCAAGATGGCGTCATCCGCAGACATCACTCCCTTCAGACACACGGGTAGATGGGTATGCTTTCGCACCCACACCAAGTCTTCCCAAGTGAGTCCAGGGTCAATGAAGCCGGCCATAACACGTCCGAGGCCACCGCCCTTCTTGTCGTTCTTCGCTCGAGACGGTGCCATGGGGACAGATAAGTTTTCGTCGGCTTTGACTCGCTCATCCGCCTCCCGCTTGCCCGGCCATGCAGCATCGACTGTCACAAAGATTGCCTTGACGTTCGGATTGGCCGAGCATTGGTGAAGAAGTGCTGCGGATTTTTCTCTATCCCGATTGACGTACAGCTGGAAGAAGAAATTGGCCGAAGGAGCGGCTTCCTGAAGTTGATCCAGAGTGTACGAGGAATTGTTGGAAACCTGCCCAATAATGAGTACTAGATCTTGACAAGGTACAATGGGACGGAATGGGGATATAAGATCATGACGTACTCCTTGCATGATACCTTTGCGCTCACAAGCCCTGGCAATTGCACACTCTCCATCCGGATGAATAAGCTTAGCCATAGCGGCCGGGCTTACGAACAATGGCATGCTACAATCGACCCCGAGAATCCTTGTTCTTGAACTAACCGAGCGGACGTTTCTGAGGACTCGAGGTCGAAACCATATCCTGTCGAAGCAAGATTTGTTCGCATCGCGGGTGATGAGATCAGTCGAGGCGCTGGAATAAAATGCCCACGTCTTTGTGCTTGCTGTCTTGGACGCCACGAGTTCGAAATCGTGTGAGTTGATCAAAGTGTGCAAGGGCGGCTTTTCGTTGTCCAGGACGACATGTGGATTCTCGCTGGGAGGCTGCTTGAGCCATTCATCATCGATTGTGGACGTGTCGAGAATTCCCTTGTACTTCTCTGGCAGTAGATTTGATTTAATGACACCTGGAGAGTGAACCTCTGAGTAGGCCTTCGTGGCATCACGACCCGCGTATTTCAGAATGACTGAAAAATGTGAGCTTTTGAGTTCAGTGTCCAGCGAAACCGCCAAATCTTACTTGATGACCCTCCGGGGTGTTCCTCCACAAAATCAGTTATGTCCCATACTTTATTATCAACAACGATCCAACAATCATCAGGCGTTCTGTGTTTTGACACCTCTTGAGAGGATAGAAGCTTCTCGCCAGCCATTTGTACTTTCCTGAAATTTGTGGAGATTACTGTTTGCAGGACCAATCTTTTCAATAACTTCAAGCCACAAGGAATTATACTCGAGGAAAAGCAGGAGATGAGCCTGAAACGAATCCCGAGAGGCCCTGTTGGTTATATAGACCGTAGCGGCATGGCACTTCGGAGAGCTCTCCACGTAGGGGTCTCAATCAAAGTGCGGAGAAGCAATTGGCGTTATTGTTGAATTTTGGCTCCACCGCGGCCTGGTGCCGCGCTTGGGGTTCACAACTAGCCTGGAGTCCTGGAAAGCATAAACAATTAGTGAAGGGCTGACTGATCCACGAATCAAAATTATTTTGGCTTGTTAAATTCGGGATCAGAATACCGAAGGTGCTATCTGTATTGTGCTCATCAATGAGGCTTGATGCCTCAAGGAATCACAAAAAAAAAAAGAAAAGAAAAAGCGAGTACCTCTCTACACTGGTGGGGAGGATGTCTGCTTGTATGTGTGGTAACTCAGCAGAGATGGGTACGAAAGAAGCAACCCACTTTACCTGTCTCTACTCCTGTTGTCTTTCTTCATGAAGCAGAACATACCACTTCACTACTTGTTGCAAACATTGACTCTTGCTGTCGCTCTTTCATGGACCGAACTGCTGCTGTCTCGGTCGAAAGCATCGGGGGCACCGCCGATAAAACCAGTCGAAATCGGGTTTCGCTCCGGGGAGGGCTTATCGTCCAGTGCAATTCAGCACGTGCATCTTCTCTAGCCACATAGGGGCGCAGGCTATCTGTGGCTAAGCACTACTGGGCACAATTTGAGAAATCTGATTGAAGCGTCATGTATTCCAACAGATGATACTTGCTTCCCAAGGATCTTATATTGCCCACTGAGAGTGCTCGGAGTGACTTGGTACATCTTGAACGAAGTGACTCATTGTCTGATGCGTGTGACTCTCAGCGTAGGCAATATTCTGAAGGCTTTCGGGAATAGTAACTCTTTCCTCAGTTGCGTAGGATTCAGGATCAGAGAAAAGTCCCTCAACCTACACTCGCAACTGCCTCTCAATCGTCCTAAAAACAGTACAGGTATGTTTAGACGGGTAAATCCAATCCCACAGTGGAAGGAATGCTCCTCTGCTCATAGGTTTAGATGGATTGGAAACGGTAATACTGCAGATTGGCTCACGACAAATACAGTCTCAGGGAGCAGTCTGCTAAAACCAGGACGTATATCCTATTATTCTTTATCGAACAGTCAAAGATATTACTATTCTACTGTTCTACAAAAAATACCAACCCAAGTCAAAATGTGTGATTCCAACAAGCCCTTGAGATATGTTGATGTAAGTGTCTCTTCACAAGCATCGCATATCTGCAGTAGCTGTTGCTGAAATTGACTGCTTCTAGATCGGAATCAACCTTGGTGACCCTGTATTTCGAGGAGAATATCACGGCAGGCAGGTTCATGAAAACGACCTTGATGATATCATTCAGCGTGCCCGTGATGTGGGGTGCACGAAGTTCATGGTGACTGGTTCAGATCTAGTAGAGTCTCGGCATGCTGTTCAGCTTGCTCAGAGTTACCGTACGTTCCATAAAACTTCCCTTCCCCATTCTTTCTTTGTGTTGTCAACCCTAACAAGCTCGGCTGCCAGCCGGTTTCTGTTACGCAACTGTTGGTGTTCATCCATGTCAAGCAAAGCTCTTCGACGAATTTCCTGGCGGTCCAGAGAAGATGCTGGAGGAGCTGAAATCTCTGGCGCTGGAAGCAAAAGATGCCGGGCATGCTGTTGCATTCGGTGAAATCGGTCTAGATTACGACCGACTGTTCCTCAGCGCCAAAGAACCTCAGCTGAAATATTTCGAAGCTCAACTGGATCTTGCTGTGGAAATACAGCTCCCGCTCTTCCTTCATTCCAGAGCTGCCAGTGAGGATTTTGAGAAGTTGCTGGCTCCTAGGCTGGAGAAACTTCCCAAGAAAGGCTTGGTGCACAGTTTCACCGGGACAATGGAGGAGATGAAACGGATCGTGGCACTGGGTTTGGACGTCGGTGTCAACGGATGCAGCCTGAAGACGGAAGAGAACCTGGAGGTGGTGAAAGCTATCCCACTCGATCGAATCCAGATAGAGACAGATGGCCCATGGGTATGGAGTTTTCATCTCCCTTGCAACGTCCTTCCTTCTCTGACTGACGTGGTATCTTCTAGTGCGAGATCCGGCCCTCGCACGCATCTTCCAAGTACCTGGAGGGTGCACCCGCGTTGCCCAAGGCAGTCAAGAAGGAGAAATGGCAGAAAGGACTCATGGTCAAGGGCCGCAACGAACCCGTTGCGATAGCCCATGTCGCCCACGTCATCGCTAAATTAAAAGATATGACCGTGGAGGAGGTTTGCGAGGCGTACGTTATTCAAATTGGGACTTGTGGCCACGCCGCAGCTGACTTCTTCATACTTAGGGCTTGGAACAACTCGATAAGAATGTTCGGACTCGGAGAGGAAGTGTCGTAACTCTTTGCTCTCTATGATTTGAAGCTGCTCACCGGAAGGGGAGGGAAACAGCGATATCTCAAGGGCCTTCCATCCGCGACTGTTGGCCATTTGCTTGGGATTTGTTAAGCCCAGTCATTCTGTCCATACCCAAATTTTGACTCTGATAGATAGAAATGGTTGCAAGCGTGTCAATGAACTTTGTTTTCCAATGTCCACGGCCAAGGTGTCAGACATGATTCAAACTGACCGAAGCTCTTCTTATTCGAACGTTTTAGGCGTCGATTGACACAGTTGACACCGTCTGACAAAGAAAGCAGTCCATTTTTCAATCACCACAAAAGTGACTCAGCAGAGAAAGAGACCTCAACTGTGACTGTTTGCTCCTGCCATGATATTCTGGGTCTGGACTATAACAGACCCAATTTGTGGTTATCTTTATTGAAGCAATATGCTGTGACAAGAGTTGGTAACTACATTTTTACTTGCAATTGCTGAATGCCTTCAGCTAGATTTTGTTTCCTAGGCTCCAATCTAGGCCTGTTTTATACCGGATATCTCCAGGTCAAGCTCTTGCTAGCGCAGTTTGTGTCAATCCATGCCATTCACACTGTTGATATCTCGCCTCTGTTAGCTCACCGCCCATACTGCTTCAACAGTCTTATGTCTCACGGTCTTTGTTGTTGTTGCTATTGACAAGATAACGAAGACGACCTACTCACTGATCTATTCTCTCCCTCGCTTATCCATCCTTTCTCTTGACACTCTCGAATTCCTCCATCATGGCCTCTCTTCAAGCTCTTTTGTCTGCTTGAACACCAGTTCATAGGGCGATCAACTTCCTTTCCTTGGTCTCTTCCATAGAGCTGACGCCCCGTCTCGAGAGACTCTTACAACCCCCTTTGGAACCTGCTGTATCCAGACCTCTGACTCGATAGACACTTCTCAAAGCTTGTTGTTCTGTGTTCCCCTGTCTCGAGGCATATCACAGGGACCTGAAGGTTCTCTTCAAACAAGGGAGCGTTGAGCCCACCAAGACGCGTCAAGGCTGCGCTGATTTCCACCTGTATCAGAGGGAACATCACAATGGCTATGCCACTTAGTGAGAAGACTTCCAATAGCTCCCTTAGGGGTAAAGCGGGTGATTATTCTTCTCTTTGTATATTGACCTTCACAGTGAACTATCCACTAATTAGAACGCGTCGAGCAGGCGAGAGGTCTCGTCTTAGAGAAACATCATTCGAATCTGAGATCATCCACACTGAAAAGTTGCCTACAAACTTCGGAGAGGTTGTCAAAGGCGTCTATAGAAGCTCTTTTCCGCAACCTTGGCATTTCCAAGCACTAAAGAAGCTGGGCCTCAAGATGATTGTGTAAGTTGCCGCCATACCAGATCATTACCCCTTGCTTACGCTTGTCCTCATAGTACATTTGTTGAAGGAGAATACACTCAGGATTACCAGGTCTTTCTCAAAGAGAACGGTATCGAGCATCGTCGCATTCTTATCCTGGCGAACAAGGATCCCATGGTTCGCACCCCAGACGATGTTGTGAATCGAGTCCTGGAAATTATACTCAACAAAGCAAATCACCCACTCCTTCTGCACTGCAACAAGGGAAAGGTAAGCGCAAAGCCTGATATTACGAATTAGACATGACTAACTAGACTTGATAGCATCGGACTGGATGCATTGTCGGCTGCTTTCGGAAGGTTCAGGGCTGGGACATGCCAGCTATTCGTAAGGAATACATCCATTTTTCCTGGCCAAAGTCAAGGCCCCTTGACGAAGGATTCATTGAACTTTTCGATGAGACCAGACTCAGACCTCTCGCTGTTACTTCGGGTGCAATCTCATGGCCTGCCGGCGTCATACTCAATCCGCTTCGCGAAGAAATTGTCGAGGACGAGAATACCCCGAGAAGCCGTAGACAGTCTTCTGGCAGTGTATTACACAAGTCCGACGCTATCTGAATATAGCACACTTTGCATGACTATCACACCATCTGATGAAGGACTGGATGTCTTTGACGAGCACGATTCTACCAATCTCGAAACAATGTCATTTCATGGAGCACGGAGCACGGGGCTTTCATTGGGCCGGCGCATGTTGATTGATAATTGACCTTGATATCTCTGTTAGATACCCTACGCTTTGTTGACTGATGCTACAGTGGTGTGTTTAGTGTATGGTGTTGCGAATGGACGATGGTTCGAGCTAGTATGAGGAATCAGGGGGTGGTTTGTCTTAATTTGTTTGAGAATAGATGGATAATCGATGGCTGCACGGTTGTCTTCTCTTATTAGCTTAATAAAACACCGAGTACGCATTTTCTTTGGCTAAAATAGGATACCTTTGATTGAGAACGCAGCCTATCGCGCCTATTTGAAAAAGCGTCAAGTTTTAGTATCTCTATGTAATTAATGTATATACTGTAGAATGTCATCCATGCAGATAGATATCCTGCAGCTCGACGGCCAATTTTTAGAAATTATAGAATCCAAATGTGGTCACACAGCATCAAGTCACAGTCTTCATCTGAAGCCTCACGAGTCCCCGATACGCTAGGACTATAGGGGAGAATTTGTGGGCTCGTCAGCTCATCTTCGAAGCAGTCAGATGCAAGCATCTCGCCATCACTCATGGAAAGCTGGCACGAAAGTTGCTCTGAAAGATCGAGTACAGATATCGCGGTTCTGTTCTGGGTATGGTCAAGTATTACCTGATCTGGCAAAATTTGATCAAGTTCGGTATCGTCATGTCCAAGCATATCAGTTGAATTGTTTGAATAATTTCCATCGAAGGATAAAACGGAGTTCGTTTCGTCTTCCTGCTGGAACCCGGGATCATCGGAATCGTTTCCCAAATAACAATCGGAATCATATATCTCGTGCTTTCCACTATTCAGATCATCGTGAAAGTCATCCATGCCTACCTCCGACAAAAGATCATCTTCAGCTCCTCTGTAATCGTCGGTGAAAGTAGCCAGGGCATCTGATGCACTCAGTTTCCGCGAAGCTCGGGAATCATATAGTTGCCTTTGGGCAATCTTCCAGAGCGAAGTCTGTATTGCTGATCTAAAGTCGGTCGACCCTGTTGCTTGCGACGAAACTTCTGTTCGAGGATTATGCAAAGCTTGCAGATCGTTGATTCTGCTTTGCAAAGTCGGATTTCTCGTCGTCTTCAGAATTGAAGCTAGGGACTTCGCGATGGACGGAATCAGGTGGGATCGCTGGTTCATGGCCTGTGGATGGAGAAATGTGTGTCAGTCATATGCGCCCATCTTGCTGAAAGCTAAATCCGGAACAGTACCTCACGGTAGCCTAAGCTGAACACCGAAGGCACAATGCGTGACAGTGGTTGGAAACCCCTATCTCCTGAGCCTTGAGTGCCTGTATCACTCCGCCCGCGCCTTTCCACGATGAGCGATCGAAGCCCTTTCCTTAGAAGTTGATCAAGCTCGTGATGAATCTGACTATCACGGTCTTCCTCCGGTCGGTAGTCGTCTTTCATATCCTCGAGCTCCTCCAAGAACATCAGTGTGCTGCCGTCCATACATTCGTCGTTTACGCAGTCTGTTTGCGTCAAAGGAAGCTTTGGAAAGCCTTGCAGGCTTTTTACCGTGCTCCATTGCTCGGGACTGACTATAAGTGTTTCAGGAGGTATTGGCATTGGCAGGTTCGGTGCTATTGGGAAGCATTTCTGTCTGGCTTGGTTCGAGTCATAGAGTTCAAGAAACACGTTTATCGTAGACAAGTATGCCGTGTGTATGTTCGCAGGAGGAGCAGCATCACCGTTGTGTTGCGCTGACATTGGTACTCGGGAAATTCTGTCTGTTGACGGCCGTCCAGTTTTTCTCCGCAATCCAAAGGAAAGTTTGAGGGTCGTTGAATTGTGCATTCCGGAACAATGGTCGCAACTTCTGAGTAAGACAGCAAGATCCAAATCTGACCAGAGCTGCAGGGTGTCTGTTAGAATATGGGTTGATCAAAGCCCGTGTAAGTGGCTTTTGGCCCATAATAACGTACTTTCGACTTGCGAAGGATATCCCCGATGTGAGAGAACAAAGGTGGAACTGACTCGGGAAAACGAGCTCTGGCAGTAGCGACGACATGCATTTTGATTTCCGGTGATTGGGCTATCCATATCAATCCAGAATCCATCAGTTCCCTTGGATCCTCAGGGTATTCGGAATTCAGATTTCCTGCAAGAGATATGTCCAACGATGCACGTAGCATCAGAGACAAATCTGAGTAGGAGTGTGAGAGATGGATTGTATCTTGCCCTAGATCAATGGTCAGGGCCATGGTAAATGATGATTCAGAGCTCTCAGCAGTAATTGATGATTCTCTGAGCTGTTAGAAAGGGACTGGATTGGCAGGTTTTCTCTGTACCTTACCTTAGCGTTCTTCACGCAGGGGTGGCTGCATTACCTTATCAAATGGGAAGACATACAGCAGCAGTCATGGTCAGGTACCTTACGTATCTATCAGAAGCAGCTTATGGTTTCCATTTTACTTACTACATTTAATAAACATACTACTGCACAGACTATGAAATCAATCCTCGCTGTGGGATTGTAAGTACATTAACACTATGCACATTCAGAAAAGGAGATGATTTGATCACCATCATAAAAAGGAGATCGTGGATCTAGCATATGCTTACTCTTCCATTTAACCTGGGCCTGTCCATAATTGAAATACTCACACTCTCCTGTCAGATGTAGATCAAATATGGCGCAGATGTTTAGCAGATGATCAGCATAACATGTGGAAGTATAACTTGTAGATATGATTGGCTCCAGTCTTTCTTTGTCTGCTTATCGATAAGCGCCGTCACGTGTGAATCTTCGTGGTTACCTGGCCCCAAACGACAATCCGTTCATGAAGAAGTGAGTTTACCATGAGCTTCAAAATCAGCAATGAAAGAGGATGAAGGACGGGAATCTCTATTGCTTGACCATTATGGTCCGGATGGAGGAGAATCTCAATCGCTGCTCTCGGGATCTTCGAGCAAAGAACCCGATCTGACAGCCCATCTCCGTCCAAATAGTCCTCCCCTGACCTCCCCGTCTGCTCATCCTGGTTCGCACCAATATCGATCGTCGATATCTCAGCCTGCTCCGGATGGGCAACGTCGTCCTCCTCGTACAATGAATCGTGTTCGTTTTGACATTGAAGAAGAATTGGAAGAGGAAAGTCACGCGAATGGACACGCTCGCGACTCGGAAGACTCGTGGCTGGAGGAGGAGGATTATGCGCGGCCAAATGCGAGCCGATCGGGAAGAGGTGGCAGAGATCAGATGGTTCCTCTCCTGACGGATATAGAGGCCCCCAGTGTAACCCTTGCGACCTCCGAGGATTTCTTCCCCGAGGATCACCTTGAGAGCGCCAGGCCGAGGAGCGGAATGCGGATGGCTTTCATGAATATGGCCAACAGCATTATAGGAGCTGGTATCATCGGACAACCTTATGCGCTTCGGCAGGCGGGCATGACAATGGGAGTTTTACTCTTATGCGCGCTCACAGTCGCAGTGGATTGGACGATTCGCTTGATTGTGGTCAATTCTAAATTGAGCGGCGCGGATTCCTTCCAAGCAACGATGCAGCATTGTTTCGGGAAAAGTGGTCTCGTTGCGATCTCCGTTGCTCAGTGGGCTTTTGCATTTGGCGGCATGATTGCATTCTGTATAATTGTGGGGGATACTATACCGCATGTTTTCAGCTCTTTGTTTCCTTCCCTCCGGGATATGTCCTTCCTCTGGCTCCTTACCGACAGGCGGGCTATCATTGTCCTTTTTGTCCTGGGCATCTCATACCCATTATCTCTGTACCGGGACATTGCCAAGGTGCGATTCTTATATTCTCTATGCAGCGGACGAATATTTCCGAGGCTAACAATGTAATAGCTGGCTAAGGCGTCTACGTTAGCGCTCATAAGTATGTTGGTGATTGTCGTGGCTGTAGTGACCCAGGGGTTCCGAGTTCCCTCAGAATCTCGTGGAGAGGTGAAGAGCCTGCTTTTTGTCAACTCCGGTTTCTTCCAGGCCGTGGGAGTAATATCTTTCGGTAAGTCTGCCTTGTCTAAAGAACCTGAAGTCGTGCGAGATTATGTCTAACAGACCATAGCCTTCGTTTGCCGTATGTTACCGCCACATATACATAATCCACAAGACCCTGACTGACCGTCCGAAAGACCACAATAGTCTCTTAATTTATGGTTCTCTCAAGAAGCCAACCATGGATCGCTTCGCAATGGTAACCCATTACTCAACCGCCGTCTCCCTTTGTATGTGCTTGGTTATGGGTATCTCAGGCTTCCTCTTCTTCGGATCCGAGACCCAAGGCAATGTGCTCAACAACTTCCCTTCTGATAATGTAATGGTCAATATCGCACGGCTGTAAGACCTCCTGCATACGGCTAATAACCATTGCTTGAGCTGACATCAAATTGTTCGCAGGTGCTTTGGCCTGAATATGCTCACAACACTGCCGCTTGAAGCCTTTGTTTGCCGATCAGTCATGACGACCTACTACTTCCCCGAGGAGCCCTTCAATATGAATCGACACTTAATATTCACGACGTCCCTGGTGGTGACAGCTATGGCCATGGCGTTGTTCACTTGTGATCTCGGAGCTGTATTCGAGCTCATTGGCGCAACAAGTGCTGCTGCTTTGGCGTATATATTCCCTCCGCTTTGTTACGTGAAATTAAGCAATGCGAGTTGGAAAGCCAAGATTCCCGCATTTCTGTGTATCGCCTTTGGTATCACAGTTATGGGAGTCAGCCTGTTGCAAGCTGTTGCAAAGATGATAAGCAGTGAGTTTGGGCCCTTGAGGTTGATCTTCTTGGAAGTAAGATCCGCTAACTGGAGAATTCCGCTTCGATAGACGAGGGTGGCACGAAAACTTGCAGTGCTTAGCAAGCAGTAATGTCTGTCAAAATATCCGACTGCACCTTTGATCGGCCCATAGGCGTCTCTCTCAGTCACTGGGACCGTTGTACATATACCGCATTACTCACAAATATACTGAACTCTTACTTATGAGAGCATACTGACATGGCTGACAGGAAGTGTCTCATTGTAGTTCTGAAGAGTCCGGTTTGAGGGTATTCTTTCCAGATACAGTGAAGCTGATTCTTTGACACATCAACTCTAAAGGCTCTAGTTGCATCTGATGTGATTTGGGATACTCTGTGTATGACACTAATCCTTGTTCAACTGCTCCCGACTGAGGCTCATGAACAGAGAGACACAGTGGTCTTCATACAATTGATAGAGTCCTTCCGTTTTAGTCCATTAATTGCGTTTGCACTCTGACGCCGTAGCAACCCACTGAACATCCCCAACACATTTCTTTGTTATTTTTCTTCTTCTCTCTTTTTCTCACACTCCCCTATTTTCTCTTTCTCTCTCACTCACTTATTCTCTCTTGTTTCCCCTACACAATTTTCTGATCTTTCAAGCAGTTCATTGTTCCCTTACCTCACTTGTATAAGATTGTTGACTACCAAACTGCCATAATCATGAAGGGGACAGTCGTCCTTCCTACAGACTTTCTTTAGAACTTTGGGAAGAGTTTTCCTTGATCTTCTTCAGGCATCTTCTGATTCTGAACTGACGGAAGAGCTTGCGCTACTTGCATCTTGACGGTATTCTAATTTATATTCGACTCTTATCAACAGAGAGTGGTGGGCCCTCTGTTGGTTCTCCTGGTGTGCCTTACTCTCAAAGCTACATTCACTCATTCTATTCATCGTGTCTGGCTCTGGAAACATACAGCCGTTAGAACTTTTGCTTACCCAGTTCCATCCTCGTACGTTCATATCTTGCAGATTTGACAAGTCATCATGGAAAAAGAGGCAATTGAGCGTCTGAAGATGCTCCAAATGGTAAGATCATTGCGCCTTATTGATCCCTTTACGAGATGTTTGTAGGAGAGTCTGACTGACACTGAACTGCGCATATATAGGAGGACCTTGGGACGCTTAGAAGAGAGTATATCTCGACTGTAGACACCAAGAAATTCAGGAATATTCGCTTGGAGGATATTGAAGCCACGCGAATGATAAATGTTGCTGGATCAGACGCTGCGCGTCTGGCCAAAGCGAATCAAGCACGCCTCAACGCTTGGACAAGTGAGCTCCTTTCACTACATTAAAAATTATTCAGATTATTGGCTAAGCCTTGCGAAAGATGCACACAAGGATTTAGGCGACCCCGCCGATCAAGAGCCGTTAGATCATCTTCTGAACGGCCAGAGCCACCGTCTTGGACTGCGCGCCGTGATAGAAGGGAGTGGTGGCCAGTCTTACTCAAAATCAACCAAGAAGAATGACAATTTCCTTCAGGCTGCGGAACATGCTCCGAGCGGCCGCTCTGCATCGACGAGAGGCTCCAAATTAACCGGCCGTGGCGGCGGTGTCATCGGTACAAGAGGTTGTAAGACAAAGCAGACCTCGCCAAAGTAAGTGATCGATCCCATTAGCAAGCCCATGAGCCTGGCCTAACCGGTAGATTAGCACTCAGACAAGAGTCACACACCAAGGCGCCGTCGCAAAGCTGGGCAACCACGTGGTCCAGTCCCCTCACGCCAGGAAGCACCTGCAGGATCCTGCTCTTGATATTAATAATGAACCGCCGAAGAAGACTCGGGGGGTATCTGGCTCGAAGTCGCAAACATTTGTTAAAGGTGGTAAGTGCAAGCCTCTGCGAGCTTGAAAGAAAGCAACCGACTGACTTTTCCGAGAAGGCGGGAAAAAAGAACTCGTTCTTCTCAAAACTAGACGGCCTGTGTAAGTTCAACATCCACCGAGCCTTGGACACAACCTGACATTGTGCGATAGTAGCAATACCGATTGGTCGAGAGTCCTCAGCCCTCCTCAGGACTTTCTTTCTATCGCGCGCGATCGTCTGGTCAACGCAAGGGCTTCGAATGTCCCAACAGCTGTTGGTAGCAAGGGCTCTGAACAAACTCAAGTCACAGTCTGCCAGCGTGAATCGCGGGCCGTTGATCACGAAAGTTCCCAATCTATCAACCAACCTGAAGAGATCAATGCGGGCCGAGCATACGAGGACTCCATCGTTTCTTTCCGTTCAGACGGAGATTCAGTGGTAATCGCTACGCCTGTGTCCTCTAATAATGGTCAACCCGCACAGGTAAGCCTAGCCCAGGCAGCTCATACAGCGAGCGAAAGAGACCAGCGGGTTGAGCCCAGGAGACTACATTTCCCACAGCAAGAGAAACCACAACAAGACAAACCCGCCCCTGAGAAATTAGACGACAAAGCGGAAGTTGGGAAGCAAAATCAAGACGACGAGCTGGTCGATGTCTCATCGCAGCCGTCCAGCTCAACACCAGTCGTACAGAGCAAAGATATCTACTTTCTCAATGTCCAAGCCGAGGGAAGGACTGGAATTCTCCTTGACTTCAATTCCACTCCTCCAAGCAAGAGTCTTCCGGACGCGGAAGATGGCTTGTCGATGAGTTCAGCCATGCAAGATTTGGAAGGCATCAATTTTCAAGCAAATTTCGCACAGAGTGTTCTTTCGAGGCCAGAAATGCAGATACACTCCCTCATCAAGTCTGAGCTAGTCGGTTCGAATGACTCCTCCAGCCTGAGGAGCGGAGAAAGCACAGGTGATACGACGACCTCTACATCCGATGATACACCATCCGATCTGGCTGCCCTCCGAGAAAAGCTCGCGCGCCTCTGCAAATTTGTGGAGGAAACATTGCGCCAACATGTGCCCGAGCCGCTCCGAGATATGGACTTGCAAGCTCTCAAGAAGTACGAACAAGAGCTCAAAGACGTACTTTCCTTGCACCAACGAACAGTCAAGGAAGCTGCCTCACAGACTGCCGAAAAGCGGCAGGAAATTCTCTCCTCTCACAAATCCCAGGGAACAGAAGCTGAAAAAATCATGGAAGGAGAACATTCCAAGATATTATCCCCCACACCGTCGGTCTGCTCTCCTCCCGTGGGAACTCCTCTTGAGGAAAGTAATAGTAGACTTAGTCTGCCTCCTGAGGACACCCCTAGTCCGTCTAAATTCAATGTGCAAGCGAAGCCGTTCGTTCCGAACGTTGCTGGCAGGAATTCCAGTTTCAGCGGATGGCGTGATACTAAGAGTAGCCCTCCAAGCTCAACAACCTCTGAGTCACGAAATGGCCAGTCTCAGCATTCTCGCCAGAATAGTCAAGACCATATGCCTATTGATTCGATCGGTTCGGTTTCTCCACGATTTACATCTCAGCCCCCACCGCGCGGACGTCAGGCCAGTGAGGATCAGGATCATATCTTTGGTGATCATTTATTACCCGGTAGGGGCAGACCCCATGGTAAGATACATGGGATGGAAGCATTATCGCCAGATAAGAACGTGTTGAATGGCACGTATTACCACATGTTGATCTCTACCCAACCATTGCTGACGTCTCATTTGTGTAGAACCGAATGATTCTTGTTCAAAATTATCGACTCCAACCAAGCCACAAGCCTTTACTGTGCCTAGAGCCAGACCTTCCGTCCCCCAAAGCATAAACAAGTATGAACCATCAAACTTGAAATTCGTCAAGATCACTAATGTGTCGTGCAGTGCCGGTGAACCTTCTCCGAAGCTTGTCGGGTTGGCAACCACTGGGCCAGGGACCGGGGCCAATGGTGTGAAGCCAAATTCAGTCTCAGGCCAATCTACTCCTACTCCTCGGGCAGTCAAAGCAATGGATACAGCTATTTCAAGGGTGAATGCATTGCAAAAGTCTATGCATGCTCCAAAGGCGCAAGAGAATCCCCCGACCATGAGAAATCCCAGTGCCTCACCATTCGGCGGCCTCGGAGGCTCGATCTATGCGACCCCCGTGGCTCAAAAGCCTATTACCCCAGCCCCCGAGATTCGCAAGTCAAGTGGCCTTGAAGGCTCGAGGTGGGCAAGTTCTGAGACTCAAAAACCACTACGTTAATGATCGCACGCAAGCATGAATTGCGTTGTCTAATTGTCTCTTTTGACTGATATCGTTCTTTTTCCTTTCCATCTCTTGATTATGTGTTTATGAACCTTCTTCGAATGTGACATCTGTACGATTAGCTAGCGTTTGCTGTTGTTTGTCCCCCTTTGTGTCGTTTCCCTGCTTCAGCACTCCTACCTTTCATATGTTATTGTGATCGTCATTGCCCTTTTCAATATCTGTACTTCTTTTGTTGCTCTTGAGAGCACCTTCCTCATGCCCCATCGTATGTAGGCAAGATCAGTAGCGAAAAGAGTGCAGCGGAATTATCTCCCATCAGAGCACAAGCATTCTGACTATATGACGGTGCTACATTGCATACACAGTTACTAGATGGATTGAGACTAATATGGAAATCTGTTCGTCTGCAGAGTGACGTGACGAAGGCTTGCAATGCTTCGTCGAATTCACTGGACTGTCGCATGATGCTGTCCTGACAGCTCTCCCTGGTGGAACCATGTGATTGAGAAAGTGGAATATGCAAAGAAAAGCTTACTTCTTGTCATCTTAAGCTTAAGGGCTATATATAATTAGAGCTCAAATGATCCTTGACGGTAAGCAAGCGATATAGGTCACATCTATCAGTTCTTTCCTTGCGCGGAATCAAGCAACCGTGTATTGCTTCTCAATCATTCAGCCATTAAGGCCGGTGACACGAACAGTAAGTGCCCAAGGCTAAAGATGAAGACATAGATATAAAGTCAGTAAACTTCATGCAATGACCAAATGCAAATCACGATCCAGTGGCTTCCATCCGCCGTCCCAGTAACTATGCAGTTGTCGCCTAAACACCGGCTACTCAACAAATTCTCTATAAAATGACAATCAGGAAGTGAATGAACAAAACGAGCGTGAGAGATCAAGTATGCTCTATTGCTGCTGTTGCTGCTGCGGCGGTGAGGGCGGCTTCGAATTTCCATCAATCTTGGGTCTTTTGGGATCAATGGCATTGACTACTGAAGCAGGCCCGCTGCTGCCAGAGACAGATGCATTCGTCACGTCACTTAAAGGCGGTCGTTTCCCATTAACATTGGGTGGTCCAAAGCCGGCTCGGTTTGCGGCTGCGTTGTTTGCAGCAAGTTTAGGATCGAGGTTTTGCCGAGTTAGTGGACGATATGATGAGGTCGTCTGACCCCGATTCATCATTGGACTGCCAATGCCGCCACCAGGGGCACCAATTTTTCGATGCATTTCCGTGGAAGGATTGATGAAGTCGCGCGTATTATTTGAAGCTGGTGAGACTCCCGCAAGCATTGGCCTCGATATGGGGACACTCTTGCTGTGATCGACACCCGCTGTCTTGCGGATCGAGGGACTTTCGGCATGGGGATCGAATTGGGGAGCGTTCACGGCAGTATGTGGGTTTTCCCGCAGCAAATCTACTGCTCGAGCTGAAAAGAATGAGGCAGGCGGAACAGAGGGTGAACTGGGTGGAGGAGCTGTGTCCTGAGCTTTAGCGTCAAATTCTCGCTTGATAGGTATCTGGCCTGCAGCGCTTGGCAAGCTTGAATCTTGGCTAGTCCTTGGTTGATCCGGGGGTACCATTCTGCCGCTTTGAAAGTTCTGCTGTTGTCCTTGCGGAAGAGGTTGCCTTTGTCCCACATGTGGGTTTTGCAGCGCAGGATTGTATCTTCCATTGAGAGTGGGTGGAACGGAGGGTTGTCTATTGTTGAGTGTTTGGTTGAAAGGCCTTTCTGGCCTAGAAGGTGTCACAACTGCTGGGTTTGGGCGGTGAAAGTCACCCTGAGGGCCTCCATTGAAATTCCGTGCATTTACAGGCGTCGGTGGTTGCGGTTTTGTCTGGGTTTCTGGTTCCAGCACTATCTCGTCCGGGTTTCCAGTGGTCGTCACTCCAAAATCGGCCTCGTCAAAGAGATCACCTAAATTCATTATCCATGAGTGAACAGAAGAAATAAACATCGTCTGTTTTGCTTACTTCCGAACTCCCCATCACCATCAAACACAGCAGTATCATTCGTACTTGTGCTTTTCCCAGCATTTGCTGGCCGAGGAGGAAGGTCGTCATCCTCTGGGACTGGTTTTGGTCGAACAGGCTCCTTCTTTATCGGTGCGTAGTCAGGGTGCCGGTGAAGTTCGTCAACATCCCATCTCGCCTATAGCTTGGTCAGGACAAGACATTGTTCGAGTATCATTCCGAGGTTGGCAACATACAGGTGTGGCTTTCACTTTGGTGACTTTCGAAACATAATCCTTGTCGTAGATGCAGTTACCCAGAACGTTGCCAAAATTCCTCAATGCACGTTTAAGGGCATCGGTAGTTCCTTCTTTCTTGGCCTTTTCAAAAGCAGCGGCCTTTCCTTTGCAATTCTCAATATGACCGTAACCGATGTCCTAAGTTGATCAAGACCAGTTAGTAAGAACGTCTGTGTGGGATTCGTAACCGTGGACACGTACTTCATGGTAAGTACCATCCTTCAGTGTTACCCTCACAATGACCGATAGCCCCAAGCTGATCTTCCCGGTATTTTGACTTTCCTCGACCTGTCACGGAGCATCTATTAGCCATTTCTTCCTACCGCCGCCCGAACGCATTCTGATCGATTTCATCGAACATACAAAATCAATCTGAATATTCTGTATTGAACTTGACCAGCCGTTGAAGCCAAACACCTCATTGGCAAGATTGATGCATTTATCCGCGGATAGATAGTGCACCTTCTGTCCCGCGGCACCAGGCCTCGAGGAGATGTATTCAGGGCCCAATTTCTTATCCAGGCGTGCTTGGAGGGTAGCAATTTCCTGCGCCGTATACTCACTGATCCGGCGAGACGGTTCTTCAAATGGGTTGCCGGACATGTTTCCTGTCGAATTTGGCATCATGACGCATGCTGGACCACTGCGGTGCTGGTCGCCAACACTGGGGTGAGTCGCGATTAGCTTTGGTCAAGGGCATAACAATACTATTAGAGGATCGCATATTAGCTTACGCGGGCATAATTTGGTGATATGAATAAGCTGCAAAATAATCAGGTCATTGAAGCCCGCATGTATTTATGCTGTGTCGAGCAGGATGATAAGGCTGATGAGCCTTTGATGATGAGGAGCACGAGGCAACAATGAGACGCGTGAGCAAACACGGACAGGTCGCGACATCACGTGATCATGTACTTGAATACAATTACTGGACTCCCTTCACTGATTGGTAGTTGCGTTTCTGGAAATCTATGACTTCAATTTTTACGCAATAGACTTGGTTGGATAGTAATTGTCTTCGTTAAGTATCGTAATCAGCCTCCTTCAGGCGGCCAGCCTCACTAAGTCCAGTACCAGAAATCACTGGACTACGAGACTGGCGCTGGGCACAAGTCCAAGGTCTTTGAGAGACTCGCCGAAGAACTCGGCATGGAACACTTTTCTGGGAAAGTTTTGCACGAAGCTTTGCACTTCGATGCCAAGCTCTTGTTTCAAGGCTGCGGCAACTTCGAACAAGGTCGTAGTGACGGGCACTGTTTTCATGACATTACCCTTGGGCGTCTGGAATCTCAGCCGAGTTTCAGTGTAAGCAGATGCGGGCTTGGAGGCAACAGGTCCCGAAGTTGTAGGCACCTGAGCAGCTGGTTGTGCAGGAGGTGCCATGCCGGCACGCTCGGCTTTCTCCCGCTCAGCTCTCAGCCGCCGCTCTTCTTTATCCGCTTCGATCCTGGCTTTAATGCGACGCTTGGCTTCAATCTCCTCAAGTTTCTCTTGCTTCTTCTTGGCGGCTTCCTTCATCATCTGTTTCCTTTGCAGTTCTTCCTTGATGTCCTGCGATTCTTTGGTGCTCTTTCGTCGAATTTCCTGTACCGAAACCATCAGTAGGTGATGCTGAAGTGGTTTGAAAGACTGCCCTCACCTCATTCCTCTTCTGATCAACTTTATCTTGATCAGCCTGTAGTGCTCGCTTCGCAGCCAATTTCTGCCGGAGCTCCTCCAATTTGGCCTTTTTCTCCTCCTCTGTCAAGGGTGCGATCTCTTCCGTTGACTCTGAAAAGTCCACATGTCCGGACTTAGATGCATGAAATTCTGCCTGTGCCTGGCTGCGGAACTTTTTCCCACACTCGTTGCAAACCAGACTGCGAGGTTCTTCGCCAGGTTGCAATGGGGGCCCCTCCTCAGACTCCCCTTCTTTCGACCCAGCAGCCTTTATTTCCTCTAACGACTTGTCTTGGTTTTCCTCAAGCCATTCTAAAGCTCCTTGGACTGTAAATGATGTGAAAGGAAAGAATCAGTACTCAATGCGAGGTGAGGAGTGAGGGGTGCCCTTACGTCCACCGCTTCTTGCCACCGCCAGTTGCGCTCTCTCTTTATCGAAGCCCATTTCAATGAGCTGGTCCAAGTCTGAAGTAGCCATCTCTTAGGCGTAAGTAATGATTCTGGGGAAGATGATGCCCTGACGCGGAGGAGATGTCAAAAGAGGTAGCGTGTTGGAGCGGAAGTTGAGGCCGAGCCGTATAGACCCTAGAGCTTCTCCGATATGCTAGAAGAGAATGTCAAGATTAGGTATGTTGGCCTCTGCAGCTGCTCAGAGGCTAGAATAGGAATGGGAAAGCTGCAACTGACTGCGAAAGGAAATTGTACACAGCAGTAGTTAGATAGAGGCCAGCTTGCAAGTGACGTATGGCCTTTGAGCTTAGGCGGCGGAGTAGAGAGGTAAGAGATGCGGGATGGTCCACTTTTTACTAATTAACGGCAAGAGTTCTAGCCTTCTAGTTCTAGGTACCACCATCCAAGCTCTGGAAATCTTAGTACTATTGTTCTAGCATATCTGTCATAGCAAAGGATTAAAATTTGTTCCCATAGGGTTGAGATAATAAGGGAAATGACGCAGGGATCACTTTTAATAGAACGCACATAATACAACTCAATGAGAAAGAGTCTTACGAATCCTAAAAGATCATCCACTACGGAGTACAAAGCAGTATATAAGTGATAGAGAACAAGGTGTATGGGCAAGGTAAGAAGTATGTAAGCTCAGACAATAGTCTTGACAATCACAGCACAGATGGTGACTGAATAGACAACAGTCAAAAGGCATCGCCAGCTGTCGGCCCCATTCAAGAAAGAGTATCAAGGTCGGTCTTGATCGAATGACTTCTTCACTTCGCAAGTGGACTGTGTCTTGACATCGCGCCACTGGCCCCGCGATACCTCGAAAGAAGATATCTGGTTATTCTCCGTAGTACTCCGTATCAGAGTTTAGACTGTTGTCTCTTGTAATAGAAATTGAGCAAGAATGATGCAGTGAAGACCTGAGTTATGATATCACGTCAATACCCCCGAAGATATAAAGTACAAGAAGCCACTCTTCTTCTCTGCTTTGAGAGGGGCTATTTCGTCCGTAGAAAGAATGCCACATCCATCACATGTATCATGTTGATAAATAAATCGGCTTCTTTTGGTTCATGATTGGCACGTCCCGAGGATCTCTCAGCCTGTGGATCCCGAGACGTCAACAGAACCAGAACATAGTTGTTCCAGAGGATCCACGTTTGTATTTGTTCGGTGAGGTAAAGTATGAAAGATACTGTCTGTTCGAGGACTTAGTGTAGAGGCTGGCACTTTGAATTTGGCCAGCTCTTAGAACAGTTGAAAGTTATGGCGTCGATCATAGGAGTTTCACCTGTGATGACATCACCTGACCTGAGCCGAAAGTTACTGATTATTCAGCAGTCATGAACCAATGAGAGCGCAGCTGCGGCGAAGCGGGACTTGCGACTCCCCAGCATAACGATCCATCGCAATCAGCTAGGTACCTTACTCCATGATCACCACCTACTCCCTTGGCCGAAACAACCGCTTCACGATCTCCCCTACCTTATCATACCTCCACATTACGGACTTAATCCACCACTTCCTTTTTTCGGATTCGAGTCTCTCCGTTTCTCATCTGCCTTTTTCCCACATCTATTCAATCTTCGTTCCATCACAGCGATGTCCATTCTTCTGGAACCGCCTGAGTTGGGGTTCAAACGTGGGTCTTTCCAACCTGGGATGTGTGGGAGACTGGAACATATATGCTGACTGAGACATCAGGCCCTTTCGATCGCGAAGTCTGTGAGATTCTACACTTGAGCAATACGAATTCAGAGCCCGTAGTCTTCAAGGTATTTTAGCAAATGCGCCCTCAGGAAGACTAGTCTACCATGATCCCACACTAACAAGCCTGTGTATGTTAGGTCAAAACAACCGCTCCGAAACAGTGCGTACCTCCTCTAAAATACTGACATTACATATCGGTCTGGAGTGGCGACTGACAGGCAACCAGCTACTGCGTTCGCCCTAATTCAGGACGGATAGAACCTGGCAAGAATGTGGATGTTCACGGTGGGTTTATACCTTGAAGCTAGTGCTCTGCGTTGGACAGAAGTATTGATCAGTCGAACAGTGTTGCTTCAAGCTATGAAGGAAGAACCTGCGCCTGACGCCAAATGCAAAGACAAGTTCCTGGTTCAGACCGTCGCCGTAACTGGCGACATGGAGTTCTCCAATGTTTCTTCGATTGTTCGCCTGTCCCTTGCTGCAAATTGCCTGTCATGCTTTCTAATAGCTGTTTAGTTCGAGAAGGCTTCAAAATCCTCCATCCAGGAGCGCAAGATCCGTGTGAACTGGCTGCCCGCAGAGTCCTCAAATGTTGAGCAGGGGAAGGAGACGAATGGAATTGTGCGCCCCCTTGTCGCATATCAATTCTCAAGTCCTAGATCACTAGTGACTGACTACCAATTCTAGAGCCTACCCGAAGAAGAACCCCCTTCCTATACCTCACCCGGCGCGAACTATCAAACTCCTGCAGTTGGGGCTTCCACCAAAATTTCCAATGACACGTCACCTATCCCGCCGCCAGATTTCACCGAGAAGCCCAAGCGGGACACTTTCGCCCAACAATCGAGTGAGACTTCAGCCACGTCTGTCAAATCCGCCACACCGGGTTTCCCGGCCTCACCTGATGAGCTGAAGACTCAACTTTCCGAGGCTAACGCTCAGATCCAAAAACTCAAAGAGAGACTTGCGGACCAGGGATTGAGACAGAGGAAGATTGGAGGCGAGATCGAGAAAACCGCGCCTACGATGCAACAGCAGCAGGCTCAACCCGTCGAGGCAGGTGTGCCAGTGCAAATCGTGGCCGGTCTCTGCTTGCTAAGTTTCTTGATTGCGTACTTCTTCTTCTAGACCCCTCTTCGCCTTCTCCAGCCCCTTTCTGTCTGAACTTTTCTTTTCCATGTTTCTATTACTTACTTACAGACCCACTGTATTCTGTTCTGAAGAGCCCTGTCTCTCTAATTTTCTTCCATGGCATCAGCTTGCGCTTGTATGCCTTTCACCCTTTACAGCTTGCCTTTTCCCCTTTGTTGTCTCCCCGTTCCTTTTGAAAGTCTGATTTCCTAGTTACCCTTATGATACGACCCGAGCGAATGGCAGCGTTTTCTGTCTGTACCTTGCGGAAGAGCACGAGGATTTGTCTATCAAATACCACGCGCAACTTTCGCTCGAGTCGTACGAATTTCCTTTAAAACTCGTCTGGCTTTGCCGCATGACTATCTTTCATTCTTCGTCTCGGTCTTCCTGTTCCTGGCACCCAATTGCCGACTGTTTTCAAGCCATTGTCTTTTCTTAGACGACTCCACACGTTCATAGCCAGGCTGTATCGGGTACATTATGATGACGTTACTGAAATGTCAATAAATGCTTCTTTCAAAAACTTCTTTATTTCTAGATACCTTGCTTGTCAGTTTTCAGCATTTTACTTCCTTGTTATCTATGTAAGATCGTAGTCGTTCCGAATGTCGGGGTAACTGGACCCTAAATAGATATACACATATGTTTCAGAAGTTTGCAAGTCATGCGGCTCCAGTCCACCCTTTCATGTCCTCATGGCTTGGAACGAATCCTTGTGGAGAGTACACTTTAACAAACAGGTACTTCAGAAATCAATTCTGGATCTCACTTTCCTTCCAACCATCTCCCCCTTCGTCCGTTCCGGCCGACGCAGCGGAGATCCCCTCCCCCGCTCGACCATTGCCGCCTCCACCAACTAGACGACCTCCCTGCGCTCTTTTGACACGGCACCACATGCCCACATTCTTATCCAGGATGAAAGTCCAGATGACCCAAGTCCAGCTGCGGTGGCAGGGGAGCGGCTCGTAGAACTCTCGCGCGATGCGGTGAAGCTCGTGAAGCCTTGTCCACGGGATGGCGGGGAAATCGTGGTGCTCGTTGTGCAAGCCGACATTGTATGTCAGGATGTTGAGGGGCCCATAGTAGGAGTATGTCTCTGGTGGGGGAAGGGAGTCTAGAGGGTGCGGTTGCTGCTTTTGCTTGCTGGCTTCGCCGTTCGCCCGCATTTTCTTCTGCTCTTCAATACTTTCTGTGCCGCCGCTCTCCACCCGGGAGAAGAAGTAGTGCTCGGCGATAAAGTGGCCGGCACAAGGGTGGAGAGAACCGGCGAGGAAGGAGCTGAGGAGTAGGTAGAGGATTGGCTGGAGGGAGCCGCCGCAGAACTTAGCGAGGGCATAGTCGAACGAGAGCTGGGTGATGAGGTTCAGTAGGTGGATGTAGGTGAATGGAGGACTGTAGATGAACATGGGGCGGAGGGCGTAGAATAATATCTGGAAGGTGCAGAAGAATGCCTTGCCCAGGAGGGAGTCTAGGAGGAAAGCCTCAACGGCGGTAGGGAGATCGGCGTCGAGACCTGCGACGCCGAGGGATTTGTGATGCGTGAGATGGTACGGCTACAGGGAAAGATGGACAAACTATCAGCAGGCGAGCGTTCCTTTTACACCGGTGCATCCGTGTGTCTGTGCCACGGTTTGGAGATCCAAGAACCACATACCCGGAAGGCGGCACTGTATGGTACCCCGATTGGAAGATTGGCGAAGATGGCCAACAACCGATTAGCCATTGCTGAACGGAAGGCCAAATTATGCGAGATCTCATGGATCGCAAGGAATAGATTCTGGTTTGCAGTTGCCCCAATTATGTACGCTGTTGCCCAGAATCGCCATGAAAAGAAGGATGTATCGCGAAGGAGATATGCGCAGCAGATTTGAAGGGTAACAACACCCAGGACGACATATTTTGTGAGAGGCTCATGCCCGCAGAGCTTGGTTACCTAGAAATATTGACAGACAGTGAGCAAGCTGGTAGTGTTGTTTAGCATAGATACACTTACCTCTGGATGAGCCTTGATGATCGCCTGCCGCCTCGATCGATGAGGCTCCTCAGTATATGTCCAGAAAAATTGATCTTCGACCGCCGACTGCTCCGGAGGTGGAATCCTCGCCGATGGTTGAGTATCCGCTGAGGGCTTGTCGCCCTGGTTCTTTGCGGCGGACACACGGAGGTGAGGCGCAGAGGCAGTTGCAACAAAAGAGGGCATGGTGGTGAGGGAAATGCAGGACTTGTAACGTCTTAGTCCATGGATGCAACAGGCAAAAAAAAGTGAACTGGAAACAGGAAGAAGATACGGGTCAACGGACGTTGAGCGTTGACGATCAGACAACAATAATTGGAGAACATCTGAGACTCGGACTCGGAGCGGATAGTTTCCACGTGGGGCTACACCGGCACATGATATGATTAAGAGACAAGTCGCTAATTTTATACTCCCCAGGACAGGGAAGCCAGGGCCCTGGATACATGGATGAAGAGTGATTGATTCATTCTTTGATTCTATATATGCTGAATTTCAGGCTTGGTTCGTATCATTCTGCTTTCTTCGAAGCATTGAGCTCTTAGATTCATAATAATATCCACATCAAATATGCAAGATCATCATGGACATGCTTTTAGTAATCGTCTCCTCGACTAATGACTTCCTTTACAGTTGGTCTGAGAACGATGGTCTGTAGTTGAGGTTAGCTTCTATTGCCGAGCATCACGGTGTAATTCTTGTCCATACATGTTCAAACTGGGCGGTGTATGAGCCCTTGATATCGCAGAGGGGAGGATAATCTTGGACGATACCCGACGAAACAAGGTTATTTAACTGGAGAGGTATGTCAGTACGGTAGGAGACGGGAGATTGCACCGGGAGTGGCAGTGTATTGTCGTACCCCAAGGAGATATTTCTCTTGGCCTAGTCGGTCAAGATACCGACGGCAGAAGGGCAGTGTGCCGAAGTTCTTGTTGATAACATTGAGCAAGTTCTTCGCGGACGAGAGTCTCAGAGGAACTGAAGGCGCATCGGGGTTCAGGGCATAGTGGGAGGTTTCCATCTGCAAAAATATGGGATAAGCACATTCCGAACACAAGCGACGCCATCTTCTTGACAGCACTTACATCTTCTCTCACGTAGCCCTTTCCGGTACTACCGAAGGTCTCGATGGCGAAGGTTTCACCCTCTTCCATCTTGGTTTGGTCACTGCCCTTCACAATGGGCACACTCTTGCCGCCATGGATAACGTGTTGATCGATATTGTGACCGTTCAGGTTCCGAATGCACTTCACAGGGTACATTGTGCCGTTGAGCTCGACTTCGTAACTCTCCATGGCCTCCTGGATGGCTGCACCAATGTCGCTCATGCGCACATCAATACCGGCTTCCTGCGGTGAAATCGTCAGCAAGAATCCTCGATTGCTTGAAGGCTGCGGTTTGACGAACCCGAATACCGGTGTTGGTAGCATCCTTGACGGCTTCCAGCAGAGGGTCATAGACCGGATCAAAAGTCATAGTAAAGGCACTATCAACAATGCGGCCGTTGACATGAGCACCAAAGTCGATTTTCATCACATCTCCTTGCTGCAACACCATCTTGTTGCCCGCGTTGGGAGTGTAATGGGCCGCACAGTGATTAATGCTCAGACCGCAAGGGAAACCCATACCACCCTTGAGGCTATCACCTTCCTCAAGACCTTGGTGACCAGTCAAAGCACGCACTGAATCCTCAATACCCTCGGCGATTTCTGTCAAGGTCTGGCCGGGCTTGATGGTCTTTTGCGCATACTGGCGGACCTGACGGTGCACCTCGGCAGCTTGGCGGTACTCCTGCAGGAAGTCATTGTTCATGCGGTCGAGATAACGCTTCTCCTCGTTGGTTGTGCGGTAAGAATTCTCGTTCTTGTATTCGACGATTTCGCCCTCGGGATATTGGTTGTTGGGAAAAAGATTCGACACCGGGACACGCGGAGGAGAACTCTGGACCTTGGCGCCTCCCTTCTTCTTCTTCTTTGGCCTGCGCTTCTTCTTCTTCGCAGCTGTAATCCGAGAATAAATGCCTTGTAAGTGAAAAGTCCTCAAGCCCGACTGATGTGTATGTCAAGCATGAACCCAGATGTGCAGGTACGCACCTCCGCCTGCTCCGGCCTCCGGAGCAGCATTTCCATCTTCCTTCTCATCATCCGAGTCGTCTTCCGCTTCACCAGATTCTGCCTGACCGGCGGGAGAGGCACTCGCTTTGGCGTCACCACTCTGGCCGTTCACTGTAGCGAAGATTCATGTTTTATCAGTATAAGCCGACTTGACAGAAAGTCGTAGACAATGAATCGAATTTGTGGCGGAATTACTCACGGTCGAGGTTCTGCAGCTTCTCACTAGCCTGAGCCGCCATAATGACAACCTTTATAGAATAAGGAAAAGACCGCCGGCTGGAAACAAAAGCTGTGTAGATAGCTGGTGGGGAAAATTCAAGATGAGGAAGAAGAGGGGAAATACTTTGATGGGGAAAGTTCTGTGCCAAGACTGAGTGCGGTATAGACGACCAGATGCTCGGCCTTATGACGATAATATCAGGTGCAAAAAAATCATTACTGTAATGCTATGAATGTTATGTGTCTGATTAACGTGAGAGAGTTTATTGCAGTGAATTGTGATTTGGTCTAGTTTCTTGTGATTTTGTGGGGTATATGTTGGAGAAGCGTCTATAAACGGCGAGGATGCTGCATCTTGATAACAATCGAGGACTATGCGATCTACACAGTAGTTAATACCCCTGGTAGAAACATAATTTACAGCTGGATATCAGATCAATTTGAAATTGTGTATAATCATTATCATATGACGCACTCAGTGCTGGTAAATCCAGCGGCTTTTGCCACATATCCAGTGGAGGTGCCTGGGATCTTTATCAGATCTACTTTCTGACGACGAGACCGATGACGCACCTCCGATGGCGGGAATTCCCCGTTCAACTTTGGACAATTGAACAATACTCTCTCCATCTCAGGCAAACTTCCTCCCATCAAATATCCTTTCCTTCTATAGAAACTAGATGTGAACTCGACGGGTGAGAAGTGATGCCATCTCCTCGTGTGAGGACTTTTACCCCATTCATTCTCAATGCTTCCTGGCAGCCCTCGATCCACCGGACTCGAGCGTGCACGGCTTCATTTTCAACGACGACGTCAGCCCGATATGCAGCCAGTCGCGAACCAACATTATACGAGATTCTCGATGTACCGGTGACGGCATCAGCAGCGGAGATCAAAAAGTACGATAGTCCGCATTGTCCAGCGCTCCGTCCCTCAATTCCCTCACCCTACTCTCCAGAACAACTAACCTAACCCTCATCATCAGAAAATTCTACTCCCTCTCCCTCCGTCATCACCCAGACCGCAACCGCGACGACCCGAAAGCCTCCTCCCGCTTCGCCCGCATCTCCTCCGCCTACCACGTCCTCAGCAACAGCGCCAAACGCTCCGCCTACGATCGCGAACACGGCATCCTCGCCCAACATGGCTCCTCGACACACAGCACTGCAAACCCAGGCCAACACCCAATGGGCAGCCACAGCAGCTACAGCGCAAATCTTCACACCAAGGGCGCCTCCTACGCGGGGTCCAGACCGGCCAGTGGCCTGAGCAAGCGGCGCGGGCCTTTCCGCGGGCCGCCTCCGTCGTTCTACGCGCACGGCGGGTACGGGAGTAGCAGACGGCCGCCACCAGGGGGTGCGTCGGCATCCTCGTCATCTGCGGGTGCTGCGGGCAGCGCCCGGGATGAGGACCCGACCTCTTTCATTGACCGGAATCCCGTTTACCACTTCAATGCCCGCGGGCATTACCGAACTCAGTCGGCGGAGGATGCCAGGCGGCAGGAGCGGCGGTCGAGAGAGATGAGCGCTGCTTTGAACGAACAGTACATTGGCCGTGCAGGTGATTTTGCGCTGCGCTTCGTGATCGTATGTGGAATTCTACTAGGTGCCGGGGCCATGACCGGCTGGCTTCGCTGGCCGACAACCTCCAAATCCGGCACGTCAAGCCGGCGGAAGGAGAGTTAGGGCCTTCCAAAGACGAATAGTGCGACATCGAAGTCGCACATGTCTTGTATTGTGTGCATACTTTGTAAGAGACTTCCATCATATATACACCTTCGAGGCAATCTGATGATGACCCCGAGAACAGCGCGTGATATTTGAGTGTACAGTATAGCATAGATCTACGCAAATTCAATGGTCTCCACAATCTTTGCATGTCAAACAAATGAAATTCGGATCTGATATACAGTGATCTTCGTGGTATACGATACATGAAATAGACTAAGCCCACCTCAAAAGAGATCCACATCCACTCCAACAATGTTTTCCAGCGCTTACATCAACGATCTCCGAGCGCGACTCCAGGTAGTAACTGCGGAGCCACATGGGAGACCAAGAGAACAGCCAACTCAGAAAACTCTAAATTACTATCAAATCAACACACAACGCTGTTGGCGGCTTGTTGAAAAGTATTTTCAATTCGTATTGAGAAAAGATTTCGGGGCATGGGAAACTAGGTGTGGAGGATACTCGAGGTGTGAAAAATGTTTGGTCTGAGAATCCATCTAAGCCTCGAAGGTGAAGCTGGCACCGACCTTGTGGGCGGCCTGGTTCAGGTTCTGGGTGTCGAAGGAAGCACCGAGACCGAGGGTGACGCCAGGGCGGAGCAGGACGTTGTAGGCCAAAGCGGCAATACCACGGTCGTTGATCTTAGCCTGCATTAAAGGAACACAGATTAGCGCATTTCGATTTCTCAACAGAAGACGCTTCCACATACCTTGGCGAAGGAAGAGGGGTCGAGTCTGTACTTGCTGGCAACCTCGAGGCCAACAGAGTTGCCGGCCTTGGAGTCCCAGGTGGCCTTGGCACCGGCCTCAACCTGCTGGTTGACGCGGTGGTAGTAGCTGGCGGAGAAGACGGTCAGGTTGTTGCCGGCAGTGATGGCAGCGGTGTACTGGGGAACGCTGTAGCCGACAGCAGCGGAGTACTTGGTGATGGCAGCCTTCTGGACGTCGTAGCCACCCTCAGCACCAACGAGGAAACCCTCGTGGCCAAGGACAGCGTCGAAGTTGGCGGAGGGGCCGTTGAGGAGGTCGAAGAAGGCACGAGCGTGCAGGTTGGGCTGCTTGAAGTAGAGGTTGAGCTTGGCACCCTTGGACTGCTTGGCGGGCAGGTACTGGGTGATGATCTCAGCCTTGAGACCCTTGGCGATGTTGTTGTCAAGCTCGAGCTTGGTGTCGAGGGCGTTGGCGGTGGTCCAAGCCTGGGTGAGGGTGAGACCTGGGTTGGGACAGATTATTAGCATCATTGAATGAGCGACTATCCTGGTCATGAATAGGAATTTCAAGTGTGGTGACGAGACCTGGCCGCATGTAAAGGAGAACATGGACCTGGCATCACCGGTTTTTCTGGTGCTGGGATCAGGTGGTTTGCGCGTTATGGGGCGTTTACCAGTAGGCTGGTCGACGTATTTGGCCTCGAGCTATACGGATAACGAGTTGCGAGTCAGTATCAATCCGACCAATTGAGCTCTGCAAAGCCCAGAAAGGCGCAAGTCGCGAGACTTACAGAGCCAGAAATGGGACCCTCGTGGGCAGACTTGCCCTTCACGTTGAAGGTGACGCCATTGGGAGCCTTGGACTTGACCTCGAGGCTGGCTGAAGGCAGGTGGTCAGCTCAATCGCGCAACGGTGTACCAAGGTGGTAGTGAGACTTACCAGCGCTGGTGTGGTAGAAGTCCTTGTTCAGGAGCTATTACACGGTGTATTAGCACGGAAGGGTCCTTCCCGACAAGCTGTCGTTTGCGCTATTTTCCATTTTTCAAAACAAGGAACCAAAAGGAAGGCATACATCGTTAGCCGCCTTGGCAATGTCAGAGAAAGCAGCAGGAGCAGACATTATGAATGAGAAAGGATAGGATGGTATTAGAATGGTAAGAGAGGTAAGGCAGCAGTGGGTTCAGGAGGTTTGGTGATGATGGAGGGGAGAAGAAGTGGAAAGCGATGGGGGAAGAACGAAGAGGTCGACGGAAGGTTGAGTCGCCAAACAATGGGGAAGCCACGGGAAAAGGATCCTGCGCCTATTGGTTGTTGCTCGGGTTGCCGGTAAAAGCCGCCAAATCTCGTGACGTTGTTTTGATGCCTTAGGTTGCGCGGTTCGATTTCCGCCTTGAACATCACATCTCAAGAATCGGTACCTGACCTGTATCCACTTATACCAGGGTTCTCTGTGCTTGGATTGTTTGACCTCAACGCAACGCAAAATATTGAGCAGCTGAAGTGCAAGTACTTCATGATCAAAGTTTCTTTCTCTATATGAGCTGAATGTTGGTGCCCTTGTATTACGTGATATGAACTGCTGTCCATGCCTTGCTCGAGGTATTCAATGATCCATGGCTCTTACAAACTCCAAACTTGAAAAAAAAAAAAAAAAAAAAAAAAAAAAAAAAAAACCCTTAACAAAAAAATTTACTTAACATCACAAAATAACAAAATTCCCAACCCCCCAAAACCCACACATTAAAAAAACCACACACCTCCACACAAAACCACATGGAAACACAACACTACGACCTACCTCGCCACATATAAAATACTATACAACATATCACAACAGATATCAGCAAAACTGACTGAATATGAGTAACTACCCATAGGAGTT